>NC_084973.1:27885993-28130208 GCF_963691925.1 Scomber scombrus
ATGTTTTTGATTGATGGAGCATTACACTGGAGCAAAATAACAGAGTCAGGACAGCTTTATACTCCTCACAGTGACAACCACACTGCAATAAAACACTGAAGTGAATATGGTAACTTGCATTTTTGCCATTGTGATTATAGTTGATCTGAAAAGGCCCTTGATTTCCACAGGTCCGGTCATAATAACTCAAAATATGAACTGATTCTAGATTAACAGAGTTAAGGAAGTACAGTAGATGCTGTTTGTTTAAGAAGTGGTCGTGTTTCTGTTCAGCCTGCAGGCAGACAATGACTCAGAGTTAACGCCAAGCTTGTATCATCAGTGCTGTGTGGCTGCTGACAGTCCACACAAAGGGAGACAATGAGGAGACACAGTCGTTAATTGTACTTATGATTCCTTTAATGGGAGAGACAGGGAGATGTGAGATGGTCTGACACTTTACAAAGCACCAAATACAGGAAGAACTTTATTTTCTCTTTGAAATCCACTTGCACTTTATGTTATGAGATAAAATATCAGAGCGCTGTACCTGGTTAGTATTCAAAGCAGCAGGCACGCTGTCATGATGCTGTTTGAATGTTTCCAGCCTGAGGCAGAGAAAACAAAACAAATAAAATTTGGATCTAAAAATATGACTGTTTGGCTTCAGGTTGTGCCCTTTGTCCTCCACATCCTCCTCCTGTGCTCTGTGTAAATACGCCAGTCACAGGTTCTGACCTTTGACCTGAAGCACTGAGTGACCCGTCAGAAAGGAGACAGAGGTTACATGAGCAGGCAGAAATCTCCTTTACTGTCTGTGAGTACGAGTTAAGACGCTGATAACCACTCAAGCAGACGATGAAATAAACATCCTACATATAGAGTGGGTGTTTGCTGGAAGGGAGGAGAGGGGGTGTGGAGGTCCCAGCTGTGCAGCTGGTGTTTCCTCCCTGAAGGGAGGAGTAGTGTTTGTTTTAAAGTGTGTGTGTGTGTGTGTGTGTGTGTGTGTATATTTGTGTGCTTCTGTTTCTGCTGAAAATATGCCACGCATTGATTGTTGGTAATTCATGTATAAGAATGTGAAAATAAACATATTTTAAGAAGTAAATATCAGAAGAAATAAAATGTTTTTTTTTGTCAATTGTGCCAAGTGTGCCTTAAATTGTTCCAGTTGTTTACATATGGCCTACTGTTACATCAAGCATTGCTGCTGTTTGCTATGTTCGCACCTTTTTATATTGCATATTGCACTTTATTGCTCTTATAGATTATCAATGTTTTATTTCTGTCTTCAATTGTATTTAATCATCTTAAATGTTTTTATGGCTCAGGGAGTGCTATCTACATTTCGTTATATTGTTATCTGACCCTCAATATAATAACAATAAAGCTACTACTGCAACATTTTAATCAGAGGACTTGGTGACTAAATTAGTTTATTTTCAAATAATCGTGACTACGGAGAAATTTTATCTCCTCACTTACATATATTACAAGACAACACATGTTAGTATGTGTGGATGGCTGATTGAATGCTCAAAGACTGGATGAGCACGGCTTTAATTACAGTTATCTGCACTCTTCCTCTCTCTTCTTCTTTCTCTGTCACACTTCCCCTCACTTTATCTCACTGTAACTGTGATAAATCCTCTACTCTCTCTCTCTCTCATTCCTCTGTCGCTCCCTTTCTTATCTCCCTCTTTTCTTTCATGTGCTACACGCCACACTACAGTTTTATTAAATGATTCAGTTCTGATGTGAAATGGACCCAAACAGACCTTTTTTGAAAGTTTGGATTGATTAAAAATGAAGGCTCATGTCTTTGCAGTGATTAGCGAGTGCTGATGCTGATATTAACCGGCTTAAATAGGAGATTTAATAAGTATAAACAGTATATTTAAATTCTAATATGACAAGATAGACGTGATCTGAGTTGATTTTCAACATTTTATATGGTTAAATATTGGATGTCATTTGCTACAAAACTACCTCAAACTGGATCAGAATGTTTTTTAGCCGACATTTTTGTCTCTTTATTCAATTCAAGATTAAATAAAGGTGTAATAACTCAAATATTCAAACACCAGGCATGTTTCCTTTCCCACATCTTCTCCTTTGTTGTTTTTTAATGGATGGTTTCCATTATTTAAACTCAACCTAAATCACTTTATTGAAACCAGGGCTGGTTAAAATGTTCTCGGGATGTGTAAATTGGTCAGACTCTAATGCACCAGGATGATTAGATTACATCAGCTCAGCTCCGTTAAGCAGGGATTTGTAGCTGGCTCTGATCTCAGAGATCTCGCATTTTAATTCTCTCTCTCTCTCTCTCCTTTTCTCCTCCTCTCTCTCTCTCTCTCTCTCTCTCTCTCTTTCCACGTCTAGTGTGGCCGGCGGTGAGCTCTTCGACTTTCTGGCAGAGAAGGAGTCGCTGAGCGAGGAGGAAGCCACTCAGTTCCTAAAGCAGATCTTGGAAGGAGTCTTCTACCTGCACTGCAAACAAATTGCTCACTTTGACCTAAAGGTACTGCCACAATAAAAGACTGTAGAGGTCCTTCCTGTCCGATGTCGGGGGGAGGGGGGGTTTCTCTCACTCATATATGCTAAACAGGAGTACAGCAAGGTTTTGGGCTTTCTTCCAGTTTGTCAGCTTGAATTTTATGCAGTGATTACATACTGTAAACATAAGCTGTGTCCTAAATCCATACTGCTGTGCACACTAATACTCAGCAAGTGTGGAGTATGTAGTGCATTTACGATGGAAACTCGATAAAACGTCAACGTCAAAGTCAACTAAGGGAAAATGAACTGGCAAATATTTGTATAATCAATGACTTGTTTCAATATTCTCTACATCCAGCTTCTTAAATGTGAAGATAAGCTACTATTTCCTTGTCTTATTATAGTGTGACAGTGTGTATATGACCGTGAATTGAACATCTTTTGGGGGTTTGAAATTATGCCAAAACAAGGAATTTGAAGATACCACTTTGGGCTCTGGAAAATCATGAAAGGACTGCAAAAAGCCACTTGCAGTTGCAGAGCATTAAATCTAATTGTTAAAGCAAAAGATCTTTGGAAACCTTTTCCCTCAAAGTCAATAAAAGTCATAAAACATTCAGTCAACTAAGAGAAAGAGAAAATGAACTGGCTACTATGTTGATAATCGATGACTTGTTTCAATATTTCTCATGCAATAGCTCCAAATATTCTCTACTTCCAGCTGTTTAAATGTGATTATATGCTGCTTTTCCTCGTCTTATGATGGTGTGATAGTGTGTATCCTTCCTTTTATCCTCAGGTCAAATTTAACCCAGGAGGCTTTAACTCAAAAATTATGTATAGTTTTATTTAAATGAGGCTTATTTACCATAATTGACCTGAGGAATGAAACTGGCTTAAAAGATCTAACACAGAATTGGGTAATATTTATATCTTATGCTTTATAAACAGTCAAATCAAACCGGAAGATGCCACTTTGGCTCCGGAAAATTATAACAGGACCTTTTTTCAGTATTTTCTGCTAGTTTGTTGCAGCCCTTTTAAGTATTCTCAGTCTGCTTGATTTCCAAGTCCACTTGATTTTTGAGTGTGCAGTTGGGGGGACTTCAATAAACAATAGAAATAAAAGAAAAGCCATTCGCAGCTGCAGGACATTAAATCTAATTGTTAAAGCAAGAGTTTAATGAGCAGTGGCACTTTGATTGACATCTGCTGACTTCATTTCAAGTACTAAAAAACTGGAAAAGTACGCTAACTGCAGTACATTGTGAAAATTGGCATATAGTATGTTCTGTGTACTATTAGTATGCAGCATGACATTGGGACACTATTAGTCATTAAGCATGCATGTGTCCTTTGTATATCCTTGGTTTCAGGATTTTTAACAGATGCAGGAAAAAGTACAATTTTAAGCCTTTTTTTTAGTGTTCAGTCTTAACAATGAAAACCAAAAACAGAAGTGAACAATTTCAGAAATCGAAAGATCCGCTTTTGTTGTGATTGTGAGGTTTTCTAAACAACACTTTGGACACAGAAGACGATGACAGCGACTTGCTGAAGGTCATGTTTCATAGACTTTAAACACAGTTGGATATTTTCTGCTGCTCGTACACAGAACAGCTGCGTCGCCTTTTGTTCGGCACCGTCGGAGTAGTTTGGAGTTCACGTCCATCTTCCTAAATGCCAGCTCATTGAAGAACTGGATTTATAGCGTGATGTGAATCAACTCGCCTCTTTTTTTGTACCTCTCCTTTTATATCAGTGTCTCTTTGTATCCATGTTTTTGGGGCTAATACATCTGAGGCTAATTACCATGATTAATCTGCTTTTGGCTTATTTGAATTCTCTTCTTTTTATCGTGGTGTGTGGGTAGTTTTGACTCCTCAGGCAGAAAGAGTAAAAGTCATCAGAAGAGCACGAAAAACACCAAACTTCATGATTCTGAACATTATGCACCACTTTTATGTTTGGTGTATTTTTTTTTTCTTTACTTGAATCTCAATCAATATCATCGGTCGGTTTTCCACTTACGGCTGCAGAGATGGCGTCTTTAGAATAAACAGTCTCCTCCACTTACAGAACACAAATCACAAATCATAAGCAGTTTATGACATTCTGCGTCCAGGCCTGCAGAAAATAATGAGCACTGAGCTCAGCCAGCCTCTTCAAATCAATGCCAGAGCTTTTACCAACCACTGCTGCCTCCGCTTTGGATATGCTACTGTTATTCACTGTCTCGCGGTGGCTCCGATTAAGATTTAATTAGTTGAGTACAAATGTGCTGTTGGATCCAAGAGTGGCTCCATCTGATATTTTCTCCCATATTTCAATAACATCTTGTGTGTCATACCGTTTTTTTTGGTTTTTTTTAAATGTCAATTTTAATTCAAGCCTAGTTGTATGGATTTTCTGTGCATATTGTGCAGCAGTAACTATACCATGATGAGAGAAATTCAATAACAGCAGCTCAAATGTTCTTTAAGAGACATTTGTAAATACTAATACATATTTTAAAGTGACTGAACTCACTGAACAAAGCTGCTTTGAGCAAATTATTATTATTATTATTGTTGTTATTTTGAGACTCAAATCAATTTTAAAGAGACAGTAGTATTGTTAATCAATGCACTCATTATGCTCAGCCTCCAGGCAGCACAGACTAATGATGTGACATCATTATCGGTTGCCTCATGTGCAATTTGTATCTGAACAAGAGGCAAAATGATTTAAAGGCAATTGTTTTTGAGACCTAAAAAGTGTTCTTGCACTTTAATTTCACTTTACTTTATCAATTATCTTTTCATTGTGTCTGGGAGGGATGTACGTTAGGGCTGGGCAATAAATCCATATTGTGATATTTTATAGATATCGTCTTAGATTTTGAATATCGTGACATCGTGATATAGAGTAACAGACTGTTCTATTATCTGCCTTTATCCACTTAGTCATTATATCCACATTACTGATGATTATTTATCAAAAATCTCATTTTGTGAAAGCACCGATAGTCATCCCTACAATATTATCAAAATATCGATATCAAGGTATTTGGTCAAAAATATCGTGTTATTTGATTCTGTTTTTTTATTCAAGCCCAACCGATATATATGGGTCAGCCGATTTTTCTTTTTCTTTTTTTGGCTCCCTAATATCAGTATCGTCATCGGCCCCTAAAATCCAGTATTGGTCAGGCCCTATTCTTTATTCTTTATTAGGAATGTATCCCCATTACCTGCCACAAAGTGGTCGCTAGTCTTCCTGGGGTCCACTCAAAAGAAACAACAACAACAAACTATAAAAAAAAAAATCACAGTGTCAGTAAAATAAAAAAGGTCAAACAAGCCAAAATATAAAGATAAAAAAATAAGTGAAAATAATTCTGAATATTTTTTAAAATTATAAATACCACAATCACATCTATTTGAGATTCAACATGTTTTTGATTATTAAGCCTGCAGTAAAAGATGTAAAGAAACATATGACTGCATTGAAATTCCCACTTCCCTCATGATTTAAGGTGTATAAATTATACAGTGTCGACATTTACCACGCTCCTTTCCTCCAACATAAACCTTTTTGTATTTTCTTAGTGTCTCCTGTTTCACTGCAGCCCACAGCCAATCTCCTCTTATCCTTCTTTTCTTGACTAAATCCTCAACTTAGTCTCATAGTCAGACTGAAAGGACGAGGGTTTGGAGGGAAGATGGCTTGGTCTAAAGGAAGCATTGTGTCCTCAGGAATGCCCGGCTTCTGTTCTTCTTCAAGCTTTGCTCAAAGCGCATCTTTGCCGTCCTTTCCTTTCTCCCACTTCCTCGAGAGGTTTTTACTCATGTTTTGCATGGGATTTCCATGGCTGATGAGTCTCCTTCCTGCCAGCCTGTTCCTGGTTTTGTGTGCACGACTCTGCTGCATGCTCTCTTGTTTACGCTTAGTTTGTGTCCCATGAAGCTAATTTGAAGTTTCTAGCAACACTAAGGGTGAAATTTCTCAACATGTTTCTTTAAATCTCTCTGTGAGCATTGCTACTGTTCTTCTTTAAAAGAAAGGTTCATTAAAAATGTCAGAAGTCTGTCTGTGTGTCATCCCTGTATTCCTACTTTTATCTCATCCTTTTAACTCTCTCTCTCTCTCTCTCTCTCTCTCTCTCTCTCTCTCTCTCTCTCTCTCTCTCTCTCTCTCTCTCTCTCTCTCTCTCTCTCTCTCTCTCTCTCTCTCTCTCTCTCTCTCTCTCTCTCTCTTTCTCTGTAGCCGGAGAACATCATGCTGCTGAACCGCTCAGTGCCTCACCCACGAATCAAGATCATTGACTTCGGCCTGGCCCACAAGATTGATTTTGGCAACGATTTTAAAAACATTTTTGGAACTCCAGAATTTGTAGGTCAGTATCCAGCATGAGTGTTCATGTGTTTGTTGGTTGAAGGAAAAAACAACAACTCTTTATCCTCCCTTATTGTCTTTATCGGGATCTTGTTTGATGTTTCATTGAGTAGATTCTGCTCTGATGAGTCTGCACAAATATACACTCTATCCTTACTGTACTATACACACACACATGCACACACGCACACACACACACACACACACACACACACACACACACACACACACACACACACACTTCAACACCCGATTTCCCTGGCTTTAACCCAGGGGTTACGTATTGGGAGATCAGGTGCCAACTGTGCCACAGGGACTGTGAGAGAGCCCTGCCCTGGTAATAGACTGGAGATTATCAGACCTGCTCCTTCTTGCCAACACAAACACACACACACACACACACATTCACACACATCAGTGGCTCCGTCCATCTCCCCTTACCTACCCCTCTGTCCGGAGCCAACCGCCAAACCCTCTTAGTCTCCCCGCTGTCCGATGCCAGTGCAGCACCGTCCAGGCCAAAAACAAGAGCCTGTTCCCAGTTCAGTAGGATGGCAGCTGTCAAATACTCTAAATAAAGATCAAGTGGCAGAAATCCCAAATAATGAGTTGGACAGTTGATGCTCGAGGGCATGACTAGCTGCTCTAAACTCATTAGGTACAAATAATTAAAATGATTAGAAAAATTACGTTGAAAAAAACAAATTATTTTGTAGATCTAGAGAGTTATCCACAATTGCCTGCAGTTTAATTTCCAAAGCAGCACCAAAAACAGTTTGCATTTGATTAGAAATGATTTCGCTTAACCCCTAATAATCAAATGATTCACACATTTGAAATCATGTAAGAAGTGAAAAGAAGAAACTATCACATTTTTAGCAAGCGTGACTAAATAAATAAAAAACAAAAGCTTAAAAACAGCGAAAGAACCAAAAATCTGTGAAAGCAACAGAATGTGAGAACAGGCTTAAACTAAATTAATTATTAAATGCACCAACAAAGAAAATCTGTGAATTAGTAAAGGAAAAAGAAATAATCTTGGAAAATGAACTCAAAGGTAAAAGTTAAGCGTGAGAATTGCGTGTTGACCTGAACAATAATAATCATCTGTATATGTGTGTGTGTTTGCCTTACAGCCCCTGAAGTAGTCAACTATGAACCTTTGGGCTTGGAGGCAGACATGTGGTGAGTAAATAAACACTCCATCTGCTCCGTGCAATGAGCGTACAGCACATACGCTCATACGCTTTCTGAAATGTTTCTTATTTCTCTGAAACATCAAGTAAATGTATGTTTTGCACGATGCTTTCATAATGCATTGATGCTAAACTCTCTTTTTTTCCTCTTTTCTTCTCTCCAGGAGTGTTGGTGTGATAACATACATCCTGTAAGTATCTGAAATGACACCGCAACAAAACAAATGACGGATAATTACATGGAATTTGAAACATGTACGAATCAGAAACAGCAGCAGCCGCGTTCACCTCTCTTTGTGTTCACATTTCTTTCTTCACCAACCCCGCGGCGTCGTCACTCGCTAAACGTGACGGTTCAGTCTGAGTGTTTGTCGAGACGTAAAGAGGTTAATAGCCTCTCTTTGACCTTTCTGTCGTCGAACTCGTTGAGCCACTCGAGACTCACAGCGCTGCCGTGTTCGCTGTTTATCGTGAATAATGTAACAACCTGCAGCAAGGACTGTGGAGTGTATTGAAGTGTGATATTCTCCCGGTAGTTGTTTAAACGTTGTACAATTAAGTTTTAATTACTTTTGATATATTTTTGTGTTCATTAACTTGTTTTCGTTTTTTTTGTAACTTATTAATTTAAAAGCAGTATTAGTCTGCCATTAAAGCCATAAAGAACTTTTATCACTCACTTCTCTATCAAGCTTTTCAGTCCTTCATTTAATAATTAATTTGAGTTATTCTCAAAATCACACAAAAACAACACTGTCAAACCTCGAGGACACACTGAAAACTGGCACTATTATGGGTCTTGGCTTCATCTGATTTGCCAGTTCCAGTACGATATAGTGGCTCACAAGCACAAGGCTCCATTTATATTAATTTCTACCAAAAAATGCCTGAATTTTTAGCAAAAAAATGGTTTGAACTGATACTCCCATATATCAAAATGTGTTGCATTTCTAACTGCAAAAAGATACTAAACATGCTTTTCTGTCCTTTTTGGATAGCAATAGCTCAAAAAATAAATAAAAAAGCCGACTAATTAAAAGCAAAGTGAAAAATTAGGAGAAAATGTCACACTTAATTAGAAAATCATGAAATGGCTAAATCACTGAGCGTTTAAGTTGCATTCCTGATCATGTCATTAATCAGGAGTGCAAGAGATTTGTGTAATATTTTAACCTGTTTTTAATATTAATAATAAACACAAACACATACTCAGATTTTTTTTGTTATTTTGTTATTAAAAGCTGAAATAATAAGCTTTAAAATTCAGAGTTGAGAGCGCTAAAGAGAGTTGCTTTATCTGACTCTGGATTTTGTCCAAGATCTGATGAGTCTCTGATTTTGTCAGCATATTTCTAGTTTTACTCTAAATCACAATAACTAATATTATAATGAATAATGTAATAGTAATGTAATGGTGAGTGGTGTTAAAAAGCTAAATGTGGCACCTGTGAGGATACTTAACTTATAATTCAGTTAACCCATTGATCTTCATAACAACAATCAACTTCATGGTCTACAGCTCGCAGCTTTTATTGAACTGGTGTTCTTGAAGCAGTTCTCTGCAGGCGTATCGGCGCTTTCTAATTCAACAGCTTGAGGAAAGTTCACGCCCTCGGCCGCCCAGAGATCAACTGCTGTTGGCTCGTGATGATGTTGTCCTCTCTTCAGACTCAGCTAAAAGGCTACCTCAGCTCCCACACACCTTTTTTTTCTTTCAGAGAGACACCTACACAAAGCCAAACAAAACAGGTGTACACAAAACTGCACACTAAGTGCATGTGCCCACACAAGCACATGGAGTGCTCTCACCAAAATACAGCTGGTAAAATAAAGAGAAATAAAAGGTAAAATGCCACAATGTTTGTTTTAGGAAGGTAATGTCATCCTAATACAGATTTTATCTCATTATAACATAATAACTGGCTTCAAACCAGCTTAATTTTCTGAAAAGAGTAATTTGTAGGTGCTATTAAGATGAGGCGTCGTTTCGTCTCTACATTACATGAACACATTTTTCTTCGAACATACTGTACATACACACACACACGATATTTGCTCATGCCGTCCACCCACACAACTGTCACAGCTCACGGCTCTGGCAGAGAGAAAATAGATTGTTCGCTGCCTATTATCACAGCTGAGAAACAGTAAGGTGCACTGACTGTTCATCTCCTATTGTGAAAGGAAAAAAAAAAACTGTGTGATGGGAAAAACATTGCTGCGAATGATTTAAAGCAGTTTTGGGGTGATTTTGTGGCACGTCTTTATATTCTTAAAGGAAGTGTTCTTCATGAGTGAGCAGGGTTGGGAAGGTAACTTTAGAAATGTAATAGGTTACAGATTACTAGTTACCTTGTTTAAAATTTAATAAGTAATGTAAATATTTCAATTACTTAATCAAAGTAATGTAACTTATTACATTTGATTACTTTTTCTAGTTTTCTAACGAATGTTTTCAGCTGTTAGAGTAAGTGTTCCCTTTAAGCACCAAAACCTAAGTTCAGGTGTTTTTCATGGATACTGACATCATTTATAAGGGAGATCATTTCTTATTTATCAAGATAAATGTCTCATTTGAAAATGTATTCATTAGTTCATGTAGATTTTGGAATATAAAATAAAGATATTTGATGAAAAAGGTCAGTGACACTATTTAAGCCCACATCATGATTTATTTACAATATATAGAAAAATATTGATTTCAAAGACTTAAAAACAGCAACATATGTATTCAGTAACATGTTAAATATTAAAAAATGAGGAAAAAACCCTCCTGAGCAAAACCTTAAAGGTCTGACTTCAGATGTAACCTCCTTTGTAATCATCAACATTTTCATAAGTAACATTTTTTCAGTAACTGTAACAGATTACAGTTGCATTTATTTTGTAATTAAATTATGTAATGCCGTTATATGTAACTAGTTACTCCCCAACACCGCCGAGCTGCATTAGGCTGTAACTTCAGGTAGTAGTGAGAGGCAACTGATTTCATGTTTTGACTGCTAAACCATTTGAGTAAATGTGGTGAATCAGCGAGTTAGGGTGAGATTTTCTGCTCTGCTGGGAGTCCTCATTTATTTTCTAGGCTATTAAGGGCGCATGAAATAATTGCACATTTTGCATCTTTAAGTCTCATTTGAGAAGCAATTTAGAAAAAAATACAACAGATAAAATATTGCCAAGGAAGCCTGACTTAACACCTTCCTGCTTATTTTTACCTCCCGGCCTTATGAAGAATCGCCTTAATTACTCGTTTGTTGTGAGCAGCTGCATCTTATACGTACAGTCCATAGATTCATACATTTCCACTCAACTTGAGCTTGACCCTGAACACCTCCATGTCTGTCCCAGCTGACATGTTAATTAGCGGCTGGTGCTGACGAGCTGGAGCGGGCTTCAGTAGAGAAGAGGAAGGCCGCAGTTTGTCACGGACCGGTGTTTGGCTTAACTGCCTGAGCTCCAGGAGACTGAGACCTCATCAACATGCATGACTGCTCAACCCTGTGTGTGTGTGTGTGTGTGTGTGTGCTGTACTGTGTGAATGTCGTAGTTTATATGAACAGGATTTTGTCTCAATGCTCTTGGGTGCATTATCTCTTCTGTACATCTGCTTATTATAATGTTTGTGCTCAGTTGAGAGGTGTGAAAGCGTGTTAAAATTCCTGTGTGTCAAGTCAATTTTCATTTTTATAGCCCATTATCACAAATCACAAATTTTCCTCTGGGGGGGGGGGGGGGGGGGGGGGGCTTTATTGCCTGTA
The DNA here is from genome assembly GCF_963691925.1 of Scomber scombrus. Lineage (NCBI taxonomy): Eukaryota > Metazoa > Chordata > Actinopteri > Scombriformes > Scombridae > Scomber > Scomber scombrus. The sequence goes on from NC_084973.1 coordinate 27,897,809, forward strand.
CAGCAATATAACATCATCTATCCCTCTAGACCCTCGATTCAAATCCGAAAATATCCCTCCAAAAAAACACCTTTTAACGGGAATAAAACCTCAGGAAGAGCAACAGAGGAGGGGGTCCTTCATCTGGAGCGGACGGACATGAAATAGATGCTTTGTTATTATATTTTACATATAATAAGATTACAGGTGCCACTCCATTTGTGCGTTATAGACATATTTTTTAAAAAGTACAAATGGAGTGTTACCTGTAATCTTATTATATGTAAAATATAATGACAATAAAGCTTTTTATTCTATTCCTTTGGTCAATTCTACACACATAACATGAATACAGCATGGACAACATTAAACATTGGATATGAGAGCAGTCCAGCTGGCTCTCCTGTGATAATATTTGACTAACACAGCAAATACTTAAGTTTGATAGCGAGGCTTGACTAATGAGTCACTACGCAGCTCTGTAATCACATTCCCACGTCGGCGAGTAGTAAGATCTTTGTTTTGGTTTTTGAGGGCTGAAGCTAATCAGCGGCGTCTGAATTAGTCTTTGGATTGAAATCCAATTTATTCCCTTTCTCGCTGATTACAAATCCTCAGGGACGAGTTTGATAACGAGAGTGCATCGCTGTTCTGAAGGCTCTACATTTACACTTTAAGTGGATTAAAGCGTGAATATAGAGCTGGACTTTCAATGCAAAAAGAAATGATGTGCTGTGTTGGTTAATTTTGCAAGAGCTGTATTTGTCTGAATGCTAAAGATCCTCTTATATCCTCTATGGCAGTCTGAGCGGTGCGTCTCCCTTCCTGGGCGACAACAAGCAGGAGACGCTGGCCAACGTGTCTGCCGTCGACTACACGTTTGACGAGGACTTCTTCAACAACACCAGCATCCTGGCCAAAGACTTCATAGCAAGGCTGCTTGTCAAAGACCCAAAGTATGTATGATCCCCATAACTGATACACTGATTGATTTAATTTCCATTTGACTGATTTCCAGTGACTTTGAAGCTACCAATGTCATGCTCCCTAACATCACAACAGTTTTAAAAAGAGTCACTTAGTTACATCTAATGTATTTGTATTTTATAATAATCTGCTTTATTAGCTGAAGTATGTTTACGCATACAAGGAATTTAACTGCAGTTTCTTGTGGCTCTCACAACAAAGTTCAGGAGCTACATTAAGACTTACAGCCACAATCAAGACAATAAAGCTGAACAGAGACATAGATATATATGACTATTATGTACAAACAAGGGGTGGAAACAGGCAACATTCACCCATTCACACACATCAGGAGGATGTAATGCTTTCACACACCAATGGTGCAGCCTTTGCAAGCAATTTTGGATTCAGTATCTTGCACAGTGCACATATAGAAACAACAAATGGACAACAACATACAACGGAATACAATCTCTATGTTAAATCCATCTCAGTTGCAGATTGTTTAGTTTATGAAATGTGTCAAAAAGCAAAAAAAAAAATGTTCATAAGAGACTAAATAATGAACAAAAACCCCAAAATATTAGATTTACAGCTCTATAAAACAGAAAAAAACATATATTTGCATATACGTATGTCTTATGATATGACAAAAGCAAAACTTAATCCTACATTTCTAACATGCTCCCAATAAGTAAGTAAAAGGACAATACAATCACACTACAATTCAGTCATGCAGAGCAGTAATCACTCAAACTGAAAAATATTATTAAAAATATCAGTAAGTAGAACATTAAACTTGGTCAGAGAAGTGAGCGTCTCTTCAGTTTGTTTAGACCTAAAATCACCATCAAAAGTCCTTTCTTAGTAAAGATTTAAGGCAGCATTACAAATGTGACAATTCTTTCTGTAACATTGTGCCTCTAAATATTTGCTCTTTTATTGCTTTCATTTAAAAGAAGAAAAAAAATCTCAAAAGCTGACAACAAAATGGAATATAGTGTCTTTGCAGCTGCTCCAAATAAAACTCCCTTGTCATCAGAGACAATATGCCTGTTTGGCGCTGGCTCTTAAATATGAGGGGCGTCTCTTTCTCTCATTACTGAGTTGCTGTAGCAACAACTGAATGGCTGCAGCTACACTTTAAGACGCTAACTACCATCAAAACTCTTTTTTTTCTCCCTCGCACGTAATTGCTCCTTCTTTTCTTTAGAACGAGCAAACGAGAGCGAGAGGGGGCTAACAGAGGTGAATAATTGTAGGTGTGGAGATTATTTCAATTAGATGTGAGCTAAAGTAAGACGTGAGGCGCAGCTTGTTTTAAAGAGGCAGTGGGTGAGACGAGAGGAGAGTAGAAATCACCGACTTTTTAATTGATCTACATGGAGAGCGGACGTGGATCCGCTCAGCTGGAAGGAAGATTAACGAAGATCCTCCCTTTGTTATATATTCACTATAAAACTACACCACTTATAGTTCCTTCTCCACTGTGTTATATTAATACATGTGCTACATTTCCTCATCTAAAATAGAGAATCATTGCACAACCTTTAAAGTTTACTGTTACCTCAGTCGGTGCAGTGAAGGTTTGTGGTTTTAACTGTGAATCAGGTTATATGTGAAACAAACTGACCCACTGTAGACAGGAGGAAATGGTGTGTGTACTCAACCACACCAGTTTCCCGCAGTGGTTATACTGGCTTACAGTACGTTGAACGTACCGTAACTATTTCAGAACAATGTGTTGTTGTTCTCATTGTTAGTTACAGCGTTGGTGATCTGGGATGTGGCATTTAGGGACTGAGGGAAGTGTTTGTACTTTCAACCACATCAGTTTCCTCTTTTATCATCTGTTAATTAATTATAGACTGTCATCGGTGCTTTCTTAGTAAAGATTTAACACAGCATTACAAATGTTCCTTTTTACACTATTTCTATAACAGGGTGCTTCTAAATATTTCCTCTTTTATTGCTTTCTTTTTTAATAATGTTAACTTTATATAATAATCTTTTTGTGAATGTCTTCTTCTCCAAATTGAGTCTCATATCCACTTGAATACAAAAAAAACATTAGTCACGTAGATTGTTCTCTTTTTACTTGGTGTTCCCAAGAGTTTGTATCGAAACCTTATTTGAGTTTTTGTTGAAGGGGAAGTATAAAAAGTTTTACAGAGGAAATAAGATATTTGACATCGACAAAGGTTAAATAGAAAGAAACATTAGGTCATTGCTTGTATCTTCAGCTGGGATGAATTACAGGACTGTTAATGCAAATAGGGTTTTCATTTGTAGGAATCTATTTCATTCATATGATCAGGCAGCGATATTATGACAGTTATACTATTTAGGCATATCATTTATTAAGTTTTCTGGTAATGCATTAATAATGTGAAATTTTAAACCCAAGTAGCTGCGTCGGTAGCTGTTTCAGATACCAGTGAGACAGTTAAATGTAACTGAGACAGTTCAGTTTGATGGATAAATCCATGAGTTTAACTTTTTTTGTGTTTTGGTTTTGTTATTTTTTGCTAGTGTTGTATCAAGGCAGTGGCATCATTATAAGGAAACTGTCAACTCAGTCTTGAGATTCACCACAGTTTGTTAAAATGAGGTTTGAGTCACAGTACTAGAAGAACAAATATGCAAGTGGTAGTGTGTCTCTTGCTTCTCTTAACATTCAGGAAGCGTTGTGATGTTTGTATATCAAGATTAAATAAATATTAGTGTGTCATGTGCGATTAGTGACACTTTCTTACATCCGTCTGCACACAAGCTCTGTTTGCTGTCAGTATAAAGTAACACCTGGTTCAACGTGTCCACGGCTGTCACGGGCTATTAACAACAACCAGCATCTCTGACTATAAACAGGATCCATCAATCACTTCTCATCTTATACTTTTTTGCAGATATAATTGACTTGAATTTTTCTAGTTTGGTTAAAGGTGAATTCTGTGTCTCTGTGGTCATCGACAGTCATTGTTTTGAGTATTAAAATGCATTTATCAAATGTTTCTCTGCTTCTGTTCACAGAAAGAGAATGACGATTCAGGACAGTCTTCAGCACCCCTGGATCAAGGTTAGACTCTGATGCCTCTATTTCATTTAACTGTGCACATTTAATTGAATATGGGTCAGTGAAAAATAAGGGTTGGCAAGATGAGCAATTCAAAAATATATTTAAAAAATAGTTTTAAAAGCAGCATCAGGTTTGTTAAAATGTACATTTTGTATTTTTGTTGGTTTTATGTCATTTGAAATGACATCTTCACCATTTTTTAACCAAAAGTAAGACTGAATGCTCCTGAAAATGTCAAATGGTGTAACCACAAAAGAATGATAAATATTAAATATGTTATCACCTACAGTGTATTTAAGTGTACTTATACAAATAATTACTGCATTTTGGTTCCTGATTGACATTAAATATTTAATTTAATATTTAGAACAATTGTGTTCCATTACATTTATTTAATATAAAAAGTTATAATGTAAGATCATGCCAAACTAGTTAATATGGTGTTTTATTGAGAATTTAGCATTTTTAAGTAAGTTTAATTATTTGGTTAGTTTTTATGGTTACACCACTTAGACATTTTTACCATAATCATCTAATATATTCTCTCAAAATGGATTAAAAGCAGAAATTTTATGCTGAGTCCACAAAAAAGAATATATGCAAAGTATTCATACATTTATTTTCATATTTTAACCCCTTTAAATTTGACTAAACCACATGAACATAAAAAATATATCACTGACCCATATACAATACACATTTTTGTAATACAGTGAAGCTTGTTTTTTGCTTTCCATAAATATTCTCATAAGCTTTTTCTGTCGATTTTGTTTGTGTGTTTTGAAACCAGCCAAAAGACACTCAACAAGCACTGAGCAGGAAGGAGTCCGCTGTCAACATGGAAAAGTTCAAGAAGTTTGCAGCTCGAAGAAAATGGAAAGTAAGTTGTTTGTCTTTAACACCATCAAAAAAGACTTTACACACTCAGGCCTCAGGATAGAAATATTACTGCACGAGACTTAAACTCATCATGTCTCTACAACAATACACTGTGGCAGCTTCTTGCCAAAACGTCCCCACCAGTTGCTGCAGGCTCACCACAGTCATCATGGTCGTCATCTTGTCTGTTTCTGTTCATCACGACTCACTGACTGACAGACTGACCCGGCATCGCTCGTAGCCTTCAAGAAATGCTGGATTGTTTACTGGTGCTGGTTTGGCAGAGCTATCGTGCCATGTCTCTTGTCTTCTGCTCGGATTGTCACTGTGAGCTTCGCCACAGTGGCAGCTTCTGGCTCCCTGCAGTAACCTCCATTTGACACTTGATTGTTGTTGATTTATTTCCACACATAAAACTAGCACCGAAACATGATACAGGAAAGAAATGAATACAGATTGTTAAGGTGATGTTGAATTGATGAAACGTGCCATCTTAAATAAAGACAGACGGCAAATAAAATACAGCTGTAGTCAAGCCAAAATTCTTTCAAGTTCAAATAGAGTCCAGTTCAATACCAATAAACCTGTGTGCCTGAGTCTTTTACAGGTGTGAAAATCATTATATAGAGGTTTCTTAACCCTGTAAAGTCTGAACCCTCAAATAATTTGCAGAAACTTCTAGTTCTTTGAAACAGGAGTTTACTGGACCCTCTGACAAATCATTTTAAAATGAATTAAATAACACTTTACGTATATGAGTTTTGTTTTGTATCATATTTGATAGATTTTTGCACTGTATTTTTCATAGCATGGTTTTTTGAAACATAAAAACATATTGAATACAACATTTTTACGGTCTTGCATAAAGCTCATATCACCACCTTCAAACTTTTTTATGCATGATAATAATACGTAATGCATGATTGACAGATTTACAGATAAATTACCTTCCACAGGAATTTACCATAAAATAAGATACAAAATATTTAGTCATTCAACATTGCATTGGTTTATCTGTGCACTACATGTATCTGATTGTAAACATCAGGTTTGATGATCACACTGATGATTTAGAGCTCTCTAAAACTCATGTATCAAATATTATTCACCTGACATTACAGGGTTACGGGTCAACAGAGATGTAGATGGCTCTGCAGAAGCTCTGTGAACATTTACAACATTTTACCAATGCATAGCAGGAAAAAGTCAAGTCAGTGAGTTTAAATAGAGCAGAAAATGACTTTATGCCTGCCTGTTGGTCGCCTCAATGTAACCTGACCTGAACTTCTTCTACATACTCATCCTTGAACTGCTATTCTTCTCTTTTTCCAGCAATCCGTCCGACTTATCTCCTTATGCAACCGCCTGTCCCGCTCCTTCCTGTCCAGAAGCAACATAAGTGTGGCGCGGAGTGACGACACATTGGTAAGAACTCTAGAGGTACAGCTTCGGCACAACATCTCATATGAAGAGCCCCAAAAAGGGCCTTAAAACACAGCAGAGGCAGGAGAGACTTTGTTACATTATTACAGCCAAAGATCTTGATCCAAATTCATTAAGTTGATTGGGTTCACAGCGTTTAACACCATCATAGATGTAAAATGCACTTGAGTAAAACATCTATGTAATTAACAGGTCTGGCAGCTTAATGAAATTCAGATTGCTTTTATTGAAGTGCATTTCCTCACTGAGACCCCGAGCTCTCAGTTACAGCTCTGGTATTCTTAGCTCCACAGGCTCTCTGAGAATCTTGAGCTATTACAACGTTGATCTGTACCCCCCCCCCCCCTCACACTTGAGTACAGGTCAGGTGTTTTTAGCATAGTAGGAATTTGAGTGTGTACAACCATAACACCAGGTTGAGCTTGTAGGAATTTCCCTCCAGTGAAGTAAACACTTGTATTTCTCGTAAATGTACGTGTCAGTTTGTATGATTGTGGACACAAAAGAAAGCTTTTATGTGACTTATGTGTGTAACGTCTCAGTCTGTGAGTTCATGCCGACGAGCCTGAGAGATGTAAACACAGCAGTGCTGCTGAGAGGCTTAATTATTTACAAAGCACTACCTGCAGGCCAAGGCCAGGCCTGTTTCCTCATCAAAGGATTACATACCAACTTTTTGTGTCGCAGGTGAGATGACAGGTAGATCGAAGCATGCTGAAACCGCTGCGCCCCCTGTAGTCCAAAAACCGAACAGCGGCAGGAGTCAATGTTTACAAGTACAAGCTCTCTAATACAGTGGGTCTGCGTCTTTATCGGCTGAACAGTTTCAGGGTTAAGTGCCTTACTTCAAGGGCTTAGACGGACGTGGGTTTTAGTTTATTGCAGCTGCCTCGCTCTGTAAATTTTCAACCAAGAAGTTGTTTGAGTTCTGCCTTCAAGGCTGTGTGTCAGAAGGCGGAAGTAAAGTGTACACATCTGTGACGGAGGGATTGATCAGACTGAGAAATAATTAATAGCAGGGCAGCAACTGAGGAGTATTTAAATTATTTTCATCTTTCATTGTTTAGTCTGTACAGCTGGGATTGGCTCCAGTGGCCCTGCAACCCTCTAGAGGATAAACAGTATAGAAAATGAATGAATGAATGTTTAGTCTATAAATGTGCCAAAATAAAGCTGTGAAGTGGAGGAAGCAGCTATTTACAGAAGTAGTTTTTAACCCTGTGCATTTTTATATCATTTCCTCCATTTCCTGTAATTTAGAAGCACAGATCTCCTGGATAAACCAGAATCGCAAAATAATGGGATTCAAACTTCTAAATGTTTTATCTTTAGTGTCTGCTTATATTCAAAAGTGCATCCAACTGAGGTTTAAGCTTCCTAATTAGATGTTTCTTATCAAATCCACCTTGGGAGTCGCAGTTGACTTTTTTTCATTATTTTTTATTCAGTTTTTATTTAATGTATGAAATAAACAGCTATGTTGTGAGACAGCAGCTTATGTGCTGACAATACAACCTGTAGAGCTTCATACCTACCGAGCCTTAGAGGTGCTCCAACTGGCAATCACTGCCTGCGGACTATTCAGGAGATTATGGGGATATTAACTTTTACAACCTTTACTACACACAATAACTTCTCCCTTGCAAGTCCATAATGAAATATGCCAATCACCGTTTCCCAGATCCCAAGGTGACCAAAACACTTTTAATTTACAGTGATATAAAACATAGTAAAGCAGCAAATTCTCACATTCGAGAAGCTGTTACTGATGAATTTTTGGCATTTTATACTCACTGGCCAAGCTTAGATGTTTTTGTCAATAGACTAATCATTTCATCACTAATAAATAATAAGTGAAACACACAGAACAGATGACATTGTTGGCAAGCATGTACGGTTTAGCCACCTATGCGAAACACCTCCAAAAATAACCTTTTGAATGAAGGAGAGCATTACTCATCCGCTCTGCATGTCCAAGTTTTCCCAGTCTGCTGATCTCTCTGTCATAAGGGCACATCTTAGTTTTCCAGATACCAAACTCTTTACTTGTGTTTATGAGTATTTTTGATATGTGATTCAGAGCCAGAGGTGTCACATAAATTAAGAGGAACAATCATTCATTCAGGGATATTTCATGCTTATGGATGTTTTTTCCTTTTGTTGGAGGCTTTCACTAGAAACCTACTCTGAAAATAGTAAATGGGTCAGTGACAAATAAGGGTTGGCAAGAGGTGCCATTCAAAAATATCTTAAAAAATAGTTTTAAAAAGCATCAGGTTTGTTAAAATGTACATTTAGTATTTGTGTTGGCTTTATGTCATTTGAAATGACATTTGCACAATTTTCTTTTAACCAAAGGTAAGACTGAATGCTCCTGAAAATGTCAAATGGTGTAACCACAAAAGAATGATTATTATTAAATGTTTTATCCACCTACAGTGTATTTAAGTGGATTTATACAAATAATTACTTTACTACTTAAATAGTTCCTGATTGACATGATTCCCCAGATTAAATGTAATATTTAGAACAATTGTATTCCATTACCTTTATTTAATATAAAAAAAGTTATAATGTAAGATCATGCCAAACTAGTTGATATGGTGTTTTATTGAGAATTTAGCGTTTTTAAGCCGTTTTTATGGTTACACCACTTAGACATGTTTGCCATAATCCTCTAATATATTCTCTCAAAATGGATAAAAAGCAGAAATTTGATGCTGGGTCCACAAAAAAAGAATGTGTGCAAGTTATTCATATGTTTACTTTCACATTTTAACCCCTTTAAATTTGACTAAAACACATGGACACAAAAAAATGTCATTGACCCATATAGGGCATAACAGTACCTCTCCATCCTGTGCCATGAATTACAATTTTTTAGAAAGCAGAAATCTCTAAAAATCCCAAACAGCTGCATTCTCAGCAGATCCCCAGCAGGCAGTTTGCTGCTCGTACATATTTGTGTTGTGTTTTGCAGCTCTGCGAGGTGGTTTTAGTCACGGCTCCCCCCCAGCAGGGAGGTTATGTCGAGGAATGTAGCGGGAGAGTCATGCATGGCCGAACAAATGCCACATCAGCCCCGCCTTCTTTCCCTCCTCTCCCTCTCTCCTTCCTCACCTCGCTGCCTTCCTCCTCCTCGTCTCTTTGTGCAGCAGAGCGTCGCAGCCGATTTCTGTGCCGTCAGACTGACTCTGGTTGAAGGTTATTGGGTCACATGTCGCAGAGAGAGAGAGAGAGAGAGAAAAAAGTCTTTATGTGATGAATCTGAACTGTGGTTGCAAAAGGAATCCCTGCTGATTCTTCCACTGATGTTCCTCTTGTTTGTTTCTGTGTGTATTCATGCTTGAGAAAAAAGATGAAAGAGAGACTTACGGGAGCATGTGATAGAAAGAATTCACAGGATTAATGTTCATAGGATTAGACTATCTTGTTAACAGTAGAAGAGTGACTGTCTTTCCCACCCATCCAGGATGAGGAAGACTCCTTTGTGATGAAGGCCATCATCCACGCCATAAACGATGACAACGTTCCCGGCCTGCAGCATCTGCTCGGCTCCCTGAACAGTTACGACGTAAACCAGCCCAACAAGGTGACCGACGAGATTCCTACTATCCTGTCTTCTAACATCCAACCTCAAAAAGAGTCACACGCACACACACACACACACACACATACACACAATTCAAACACAGTACATTTAACATAATTTACATCCTCGTGGTTTGAAGAAAAAAAAGCCTTTAATGTAATTTCTTTAAAATTCCATTCAGCTTCAGCTACACTCCGCTTCCCTCTAGCTCACTGCTGTACAGTATATGCAAATTTAGTAAATGACTATAAAACAGCTGATTGGTCAAGGATCTCACATCCATTTGTCAGGGGTGTCAACTTGTTTCAACCCTTCAGCAAGCATGGCTGCCTCTTTCAGGGGGCTGAATGGAAACGTTCTTGATCACGAGATCACACACAGAGTGAATTTTGAGTAGTCTGTGAAGTCAGCGCTTCATTTTAGATGAGTGTAGGAAAGATTGAACAGAGGGGAAACAGAAGGTTGGTCCTAATAGAGATTGGTTACTGTCTCTCTAGTGTGTGTGTGTGTGTGTGTGTGTGTGTGTGTGTGTGTGTGTGTGTGTGTGTGTGTGTGTGTGTGTGTGTGTGTGTGTGTGTGTGTGTGTGTGTGTGTGTGTGTGTGTGTGTGTGTGTGTGTGTGTGAGTGTGAGAGAGAGATGAAAGAGCATTGAAGAGGTGGGGATATGGTAGATTTGTGTGTGTTTTTGTCATTATTTTCTGTTTTATTTAGAGCTACAACTAGTGCCAGACATCTCCCACCCACCAGCCCAAACAAGACCAAAAAAAAGAAAAGAGAAGAATCCAGTCAGACATTTTAGATATTTAAATACATGCCTATGACTTGCAGGATGTACAAATGTGCATGTGAGGAAAGTATCATTCGCCTGAAAGCAGTTGAAAAGACAGTTTTTCAAGATCTTCAAGCTTTCTGTTCATTAAAAGGCAACAACAGAGAAAATCACCACAGCCCAAAAGAACCAGTTTAACATCCATGTGTATTTCTCTGTGTCATAAATAAAAGAAAAAACCAGCGGTGGAAATGAAAAACACAGATGGATGTTTGAAGTGGAGGTCAGAGCTGAAACAAGGCCTCTTTATGAAAAACAAATAGCCAAGTTCAAGTAAAAGTTATCCGTTCAAGTATGGAAGTTGTCAGATTTTCAAGTATGTGTTTATATGTGCTGTATAATAAAAGGTAGAAAGAAAGAAATAGAAAGAAATGACAATAATAACAATGTTCCCAAAATCCAGAATTAATAACTCCCACGTCTTGATCCTGCGCGCTGTTTTGATGGAGACGCTGTTTGTTGACGGCTGATGAGCAATGTGGGGGACGTGATGTTATTAAGCTCAGTGAGGTGTAGAAGAAAAGAGAAGTGGGAAGAGAAAGAGGAGAGGGAGAATTAGCTATATGGAGAGGAGGATGACTGCAACACTACAGATAGTGACAGAAAGCCTGAGAGAGGTTTCTGAAGAGTCAGTGCTGTTAATCGTCTTCTTCTTTTCTTTTTAAGTTGGCCAATATTTCCATTAGCAACCATAATACACGACACTCCAGGACACCTAAGAAATTGCTGCTGTATAAAACCTGAGATGCAACTCATCTGTTTAATTATATGTTGTCAGATTGAGGCGTACAGCTGCTGCCTTAAACACATCGCAGCCACTTAAAACTGAAATCAGTATGTTTGTGTACATTGTAGCACGGGACTCCCCCTCTCCTGATTGCCGCAGGCTGTGGAAACATTCAGATCATCGAGGTGCTGATGAGAAAAGGTGCAGAGATCCAGGCTCATGACAAGGTAAAGACTCGTCTGTTTGTTTTAATCAGCGTGGCTCTGACAGCCAGCTGTGGAGTTTAATAGACTGGCATTAAAGCCGTCAGAGCTGCAGTAATGAAGGCTGAAGACTAAAGAATGTGACACTGTCATTAGGATTATGATGGAGGGCTAGCTATACTATAAATAAATGCACCCATGAACTCATTGCTCTCTGTGTACTTTGTGCTGCAGAGAATAGCTATACTGATATGTTTTAAACAGTCTGAGATAAATATTTTACTTATCAATCCATATGTGCATGGAATAAGAGTTTCATAATCTGTAATAAAATGAACGTTTGAAGATCTTTTGAACACACTGGAAGTTTTATCTAACGTAATGTATAACATGTACACTTTTTTAAAGTAAAGTCTGAGCTTATTTTCTCATTTTTATCTTAAGATTGATTAATTCTTTCGTTGCATAGCTGGAATCAACCTTGACTTGAAGTTTTTGTGTAGACTACTGGCCGACATCACAAAGTGGAGCTTCTGTTGAGATGAGCATGCCTTTCTAAATAACTGAGATACTGTAGATTAAACAGAAAAAACAAAAAGTGAAATACAAACTTTTTACTAAAATGCAACAAGGCAGTGCATTGTCTAGAAAAAGCTTGACTCACCAGTCTTATATTGTTCTGGTATGAATCATCACAGTGTAGTCAGGATTAAAAAAAAAAAAAAAGTTATGTACAAATTACTGACAGCGTGTCACTACATTTCTAGCAGGTACAGTTTTAAATACTTTTAGCGGACATTCAGCATAAACAACATCTAAATTGGCTAATTCAGCTGCTCTAAACTGTTAATACAGGATGCCTGCACATCCTTAAATTAGTCTGAAGTTCTTTGACAGAAGTGTGTTGTTCCATATTTTAGAAAGTGTGTTCATATTATCTGGCTGCAGACACAATTGCAGAGTGCTTGGTTATATAGCAGGGATGATAGATAAATCCTGACATGTTCTTTTCTGTGAAACCTTCAGAGTGGAGCCAACGCTATCTACTACTCAGCAAGACATGGCCACGTCGAGACCCTGAAATTCCTCCATGAAAAGAAATGTCCTCTGGATGTCCAAGATAAGGTGAATCAAGTGCTTCTTTTCCACACAGACGCTCACACACACACACACTCACTCACTACTTCTCACCACACTTAGTTATCTATCAGCGATTACCACTCCTCCTACCCATCACAACCATGGACAAGCATTACTTTGATTTTCCAAAATGCTCAAAAAAACACACACAAACACACACAGATTCACATGTTCACTCTCACCATAGTACACACCTGGGGAGAAAACCAGTCACTCTGGCATTTTATCAGCTTATTTGCTGTTGCTATAGAAACAGGTCTTGCTGAGAAAGATGGGTTGTGCTTGTGCCTGTGTGTGTGTGTGTGTGTGCCCGCTTTTGATGCTGGTAAAGCCTCGATCACTGTGTGTGCCTGGGCAGACAAAATCCCAAAAGCATTTTCCAATATGTTCAATCACTGTACCTGCTGGTGGTATTCCTCTTCTGTCTGTGAACACTGAGGCACAGCAGAGTCCTCCTCCACCAGACCAGAGCTAATCTGCACCACAGGCACTTTCCTGATCATTATCCTGTTCCTCTGCAGGGATAATTAAAGTTGGTATATGTATGGATTTTAGTTTAACACATTGCCACTATATCAAAGACTAGGATGTATTATGTTAGCATGCTAACCAGCTAGCCCCGGCCCATCCTGTCTCCTAGTGCCACTTTGTACCTTCAGAGGCGATAGTGAGTCACTGCAGCATCCAGTCTGTTCTCCATCTAACAAATTGACTGTATAAAAGATGGATGTCATTATAGCTCCCCAAAAGTGAAGCCAAAACATCTGGATTTCCCCCTGGTGGCTGGCTGCAGTACATGTCATAAATCCTGCCCCCTCCATGTTAGCTAAACTAAAAAATCTGATAGAATCTGATTCTATCATTTAAGGCAGTTCTAATCACGCTGATGTCTGTCCAAGTGCTCACGTTTGTTTTCAATTAGTTATTTGACAATATAAAATGGGATCATGACGGTGGGACTCTGGCTCCAAATGACATCACACAAGCAAGATGGCAGCTCCCATAAAGGAGATATTTTGGCTTCACTTTTGCATAGCGGTATGAAGTGGAGACATGTCATCAATATTTAAAAAAAACAGTCAGTGGTCTAACATGAGAGGATGAAGAAGTAGTCATTCGGAGTGCCCTTGTAGCTGAGTGGTTACAGCACATGTCATGTACGCTCAATGTCCCTGATTCAAATCCGGCATGGGCCCTTTGTTGCCTGTCATACCCATGTCTCTTTTCCCTTGTTTCCTGTCAGCCTCTCTGCCACTAACTGTGCAATAAAGGCAAAAAAAGCTGATCTATGACGCTTTATTAATTTTTAATGTTATTTCAGGCAAGAAAGGAGGGGGTGAGGAGGGTTTCTTAAGATAGGGATGGACATCTCAACCTTTTGGTGATATGCTGCCCCCAGTTTTTTTGGAGTGTGGAGTATGAACTCGACAGGTGGCTAGTTCCTACATATAATATATTTAAAGTTAATTCATTACGCTATAACCCTGAATCATGCGTGTAACTAAATCTTATGGAAAAAGAAAAGTCACTAAACCTTCAAAACCTTTTAATACAGAGGCTCTTTCCTGTGTGTTGCTAATTAATTAGATCTGTAAAACTTTAAAAAAATGTTTTTAATCGGTTTATTCTCCCACCTACAAGCAAACAGGGCGTCTAGGGTGTCGTTTCAGATGAGCAGCTTCTCCTCTGACTAGCCGATGTAATGTTAGAGCCGATGGATCGATTTCCAACGAGTCTGATGTCTGAGTACACGGGACAGTGAAATGTGACTTCTTTAAGTGGAAGTTTGCTAACTGGGAAAATAGTATGACATACCTCTAAGCACTAACAGTAAATATCAGTGCTTCTTTGTTTGTTTGTTTACACATATAGAAACATTTAAAATGAAGAATAATAATAAGTACAGAGGAATACGAGGGAGAATTGCCGAAAAACCCTTGAGAGACTTGCAGAGTGGTATTCTCCAGGCAGCACAATTACAAACACATAGTTACATCTTTCAAAGAATTAATGCAATGATACACTGCACCATCATTTGCCAGACTGAGAACATAGTTTTTTAATAAAATAAAGTTAAACACAAACAAATTGCGGTCGTTTAGCTATTATATGAACATAAAAACATATTTATTGGAGTCAGATTAAGTAGGTAGTGCTGGTTAGTTAAAAGAAGTGATTGCAAAGCTTTTATAAGCTGCTGTGGGAACAAGTACAGAAAACACAAACTGCTTTAAAACATTTTCTGCATTAAAGCTATTATTTAGAACAAACTATTAATTGTTGATATTTTGTTAATTCTCTGTTGTCTCCTGCAGTCTGGGGAGACTGCTCTTCATGTGGCGGCTCGCTATGGCAACGTGGATGTGGTGAGCTACCTCTGCAGCATCCGGGCCAACCCAGACCTTTCTGACAGAGTAAGTTAATACACGCATGAACATACAGAGGCAACATAACGACATTGATGTTATTAGATACATTTTCCTTGGTCCAAAAGACTCCAAAAGGTTTTTCATCTCTTTCTGTTTCTTTCTCCAGGAGCAGGAGACCCCGCTCCACTGTGCTGCCTGGCACGGATACTCCACTGTGGCCCGAGCGCTCTGCCAGGCCGGCTGCAACGCGGACGCAAAGAACCGTGAGGGGGAGAGTCCGCTGCTTACTGCGTCTGCTCGGGGCTTCGTAGACATCGTGGAGTGTCTGGTGGAGCACGGGGCCAAACTGGAAGCCACTGACAAGGTGATCACCTCTGAAGTCTTCAGCACAGATGATTTAATGTGGCTGAGCAAACTTTTCAGTGCAACATGGAGTTAGTTTTGGGTTTTTTTTTGCATATTACACACATTTTCCTCAAGCTTGTTTCCCACATTCTTTTACCTTCTGTCTTTTCCATCTTCCCCTTACTGCACTGACAATCTGCACTCATCCATCATGTCTTTATCCAGTCTGTCTGCATTATGGCTTATTCTAAGAACCATACATGTTTTCTTGGTGAGACAGCATAATGGCTTGATCAAAGCTAAATGCACATTCAAGAGTCCATCAAACCCTTTCAGATCAGAAGTCTTTACTCTACTTCTGCTAGTTTTTCCATATCCTCAGCCTTGGTGTCTGCCTCAGTGTCTTGTCTCATTTGATTATTTCCAGTGCATCTTTAAGATAGATACATATATTCATATTTTAATAAATCCCCCACAGGGTAAACTAGTTTTGTCACAATAACACTGCGACACTAAAACACATCCTAACACATATTCCAAGAGGACACTATGACCTCAACATTATCCAAAAGCTAAAAGACAAAATTGATCCTGTCTGATAAAAGCCCAGTTACCAATGATGCAGCAAAAATGGCACCAATAAAAAAGAACAATAGATATGAAACAAAACCTGAGGGCATCGTTCACCTACAAAGGTCACAAAAAATAACCCTTCATTTCGGCAGCGTCTGCACTCAGCAAGCTTTAAACACAAATCAAAAGCCATGATGTTCAATTTAGTGGGACTGATGATTTATATTGTGGTGTGTGTGTGTGTCCGTGTATCCGTGTGTGTGTGTGTGTGTGTGTCCAGGACGGCCACACAGCCCTCCACCTGGCCGTACGAAGGTGTCAGGTTGATGTGGTTCGCTGCCTTCTCAGACACCACTGCCACCTGGACCAACAGGATCGCCATGGCAACACGCCGCTGCACATCGCCTGTAAGGACGGCAACCTGCCCATCGTCATGGCAATCTGCAGCGCTAAAGCAAACCTCGACCTCCCCAACAAGGTGAGGACAACAACTCACCACCACACCCATTCTGCTATTTCAGAATAACAGCAGCAACGTGGCTTCCAGATAGTTTCGCTTTATCGGATCATCATGTGTCACCCTAAAAATAATTTACTGTACCTTTAGTGATAATGAGCCAGATTTTGAGATCTTCACCTCTCATATTTCTGCCTCCACCCCAGTGCAATATCTGTGGATATTAACCTTTTCTCCCAGAAGGAAGCTCTGATGAAAGCATTGAATTATAAATGAAGAAAGTAAGATGCAGAGCTAGTACGTTTACTTTTGAGATGTTTTTGTTAGATGAATGGAGTATTTAAAGGCATAACATATCAGGAAATTGACAGAATAGTTCATTTAAAGTGTGTTTTTTTGGGGGCTTATCATCTACATGTTTATTTTTAAGAATTATACCATCAGTATCAAATCTGATTCCTTACATTTTAATGCTGTTAATATAAAAACACACCTGTTGTCCCTCTGCTACGAGCCAATTGACGGATCAGACTACATTATGTACATCACTGCTCATCGCTGTTTGGACTGGATGTTAATGTTAATGCTGCATCATGCAATATTTTAGGCAACAGTTTTGGGAAGATTCTTTCCTGTTCTGACATGACAGTGACCCTGGAAACAAAGCCAGGTCCATAAAGACATGTTTTTCCCAGTTCAGTGGTTCATGAAGCCAAAAATTGTTCTTCCTCTTCCGCATAGAGTATTGGGCCCATAGAGCAAACGCAGTAGGGACTACAGCTACCCGGGCCGGCTACTTCTGGCTAACTTGATGGATAAAACAATCTTATCGTGCGGCTCTTCAGGACTTTCAAAATGTGATCAAACCAAACGGATTAAATTCTGACGGTAAAACGAGTCACTTCTGCAGGGATTGTGCTTGTTAAATTTATCCACTGATTAACAGACGTCTCTTTCACAATGTGAGTCTATGGGAGAAGTCTTTTTGGGCCCAATAGCATCAAATGATGTTATAACACACAGTTTGGCCGCTATGTCAAATTGGCTTCAAAGGCCGAGCACCGTTCCAGGGGACTTGGAGGAGGAACTTGACTGGTCTGCACGGAGCCCTGACCCTCAACTGCGTCCAACATCTTTGGCACGAACTGGAATACAAACTGCGAGCCAAACCTCATCACCCAACATCAGTGTCTGACTTGTATAAAGCTCCTGTGGCTGAATGGGAGCTAATCACTGCAGCCAGGTCCTAAACTATGGTGGAAAGCCTGAAACCAGGAGAGAGGAGGCAGCAGTTACTGCAGCAGGTTAATGGATGCTTGGAGAGGAGATGGTCAGCAATCCCATATGGGCGTAAAGTTTGTGTGTTCACATGCAATCCAATCAGGCTAAACTGGGCCTAATCACAGGCCAAACAGGGATAAATAAACATAGAAAGCAAACATATTCTAGGGATTAAAGGGATTTCTGTAAGTCAGAATACGTGCAGTTTAGAGGTCCTTGGAGTATGAGCCAATCTAATCTATACTGGGCTCCTTTGAATGCAGCATATTGTTTGTAATAATGTTGATGCTGTTGAGTTGACCACTAAGAACAGTTTTGGTGTGTTTTCAACTGTTGTTAACATGGAAAAAGTAGGTTGTCTTTATTTGAGCTACTCCTTTTAACGGAGCGCTCCCATACCTGGTTTATATTTGACTTGAAGATCCCATCTCTCTCTTTGCCTCTCTGCCAGGCACGACTTCCCACACATGTTTCTGCCTTTGGTGATTTCACATTTCTATATTTTGACACCATCTATTTTAATGTATTCTGAGATGGGATTGCTCTTCTCAGACGCTGGTAGCCCTCTCAGCTTTTTTAGCAAACAGAAAAATTTCTTCTTTTTTTTTTCTCCTCAGTGTAGTTCTTCGAGGATGTGATGTGAATCAGGAGCAGACGGCACTGCCCGATATGTTTTGATTTATTCATTATTTTCAGTTTGTGCTTGTTTTTTAAAAATATATATATTTATATAAATACAGATATATAGCTTATCGAAAAAAGGAGCATATTTAACATTGCTGACTGTGTCTGGAGACGCTCAGCTGTAGACGCTGTAGAGGAAGATAAGAGGGATGGAATTGAAAATGTCTTCTACTTTGTTTCCAGCAGAGTAGAAAAGGATGAATGCCTCCACGTTTCCTCAAGTAGCGACAATAGGGAAATGATTGAAATGCTGCTTTGAACTTGTTTATTTTGTATTGGGTATTGACATTTTTTCTTTTATCTTATAGCAGAGAAACGATGTATTATGTGTGAATATATATAAGCACAAGTAGAAGAGGATATACTTGTAACAGGGGTGTCCTGGATTTACTGCAGGATGACAACACAAACTTATTTTTATTACCATTATTACTGTAACACAGAACTCAGCTCTGTCTTTTACATTGATATCACTTGAAGTGGTTCACTTTTTGCAGCCAATATTAATCAATCAATCAATCAATCATTATTTATATAGCACCTTTCATACAGACTAGTGTAGTTTTACAGTTATTTGATTGATATATAATAAGACAAGAGAAATAATAAAACATTTTAAAAAGATAATAAAAACAGGAGAACAATGCACGCAAGAGAAAATAAAAATGCTTAAAATTTTAAATAAAATAACTGAAAATAAATAATTGAATAGATAAAAAATGAATTAAATAAATAAGTTAAATAAGAGAGAATAACAGAGAAAAGGTTTATTAAAAGTTAGAGTAAAACATTTGGTTAAAATAGATTAAAAAGACAAAAGAAAAGTAAAATAGAAGAGGATGTTTAATAAAAGCTGGACTCAAGCTAAAGACTAAAAGACAAAAAAATAAATACAAATTTAAAACATCAAAAACAAGCACAACAGAATAAAATTAAAAGACTATGAACTATTAAATGTCAGGCTGAACAGGTGGGTTTTGAGTTTCCTTTTAAAAATATCCACACTTCCAGCTGTTTTCAATATGGAGAGAAGGAGTAATTACAGCAACCAATAACTCTTTCAGTGTACATATAAGCCTGTCAGTATGTGTTATAAATGAGAACCAGTCCTTTTAGGTAGATGAGCCTTATCCTGCAGATCTTCCTGGTTGATCCTTACATCTTTATTCTGTTATTTTCCCCTTGATAGAAAACGTATTACGGCCAAAAACATTTTCAATCTTGCATTTTTGAGTCCAAAGTTCAACTTTGTCCAAAAACTCTGTGGGTGTATTTATCACATTTGACTGAATAAATAACTCATATTTTTCATGTTTATCCAGTACGGCCGGACTCCGCTCCACCTGGCGGCTAACAACGGCAGCCTGGAGGTCGTCCGTCATCTCTGCCTGTCCAGTGCAAACATTGACGCCGTCACCAACGTAAGTCACCGCACGGCTTTCTTCTTTT
Organism: Scomber scombrus; assembly: GCF_963691925.1. NCBI lineage: Eukaryota > Metazoa > Chordata > Actinopteri > Scombriformes > Scombridae > Scomber > Scomber scombrus. Next base: position 27,917,801 of record NC_084973.1, read on the forward strand.
CATTGTTTCAGATTACACGAACAGAAGCCCAACGCGTCACATGTTACATAATCCATCATGTCAATAGACCTCAGAGGCCGCAGGTGATTGTGACAGCAAGAATACTTTATTCTCAATGTGATTTATTTTTACAGCTCTTGAATGAAGTCTGGTGAAGTGTTGACATTTTGATTAATCATACTGTTTAAACTGGATTATATATGAACAATGCTGCTCTCCCGTAGAGCTGAATACATTAACGTGTAGAGAGCATCTTCCACCATGACAGATTGCACAGTGTGTATCTTCTGAGGGACGTCGCCAGGTTTCAATAAGATGGATGAACAACATACATAACATGCTATAGCTCATATTCAATGGTATACAAAGTAAAAATATCTGTCTTTTTGCTCAAATAATGTCTTATTTAATGTGTGGTGAGTTGTTCATTTTCTGCTCGAGCTGCAGCCTGCAGAGCGAGTTTCTGTCCAGTAAAGTAGAGGAGCTGATGGCGGCTTTTTGAATCAAACTGGCTTTAACTTGCCAAAACTCATTATAAGCACCGGCCTCCTGATACCAGACACTGCACTGCTTTTTTCCCCCAATCCCTGCCTTTATTAGTTTAAAGCTTAAACATTCTAATCTGTTTCCTCTTTATTATTGAAATTGGTTTAACCTTTTGAACTCTGATACTCACCTTAAATTTCCCTTTTAAGTAGCATTAAATTATAATCATTAAATTTCCTTCATGGTCCAACATTGTTCCATTTACACTCCATCAGCTTCTTTATCAAATAATGTATAATTTATATAATGGCTAAAATATTCAAACCTAATGTGCCCGTTTTTATGACTTCACTGCTACATTGAACAGAAGGTCTTTGATGGGTTGTGCATCATTTTAAAGACATAGGTTTGGATTTCACCCTGATTTTTGGCACTACAATTTGGAATAGCTGAGATGCAGCAGCTGAAAAATGTTTGTACAACAGTGAGAGCTTTCACCTAGATTTACAGAGTAATGGGGGGGCGGGGGGGGGGAGACATTAGTAGTGACAACAATAACAATAAATGTAAAATACAACAATAAGAAAATCTAAATGTTTAATTAGAAATGAATTACACATAGAATAAATATAGATAGAAAGCTTGAGTCATATTTTGAAAATAACAGTAAGGCTTTATTTTGCAAGTAACATGTCCCTTTTTATTTCCTAGAAAAATACATGAATACAATAATTTTGTAATAATTCTAGTTTAAGTTGAGGTCGTTAATTTTTTAAGCACTTGGTGATTTTCTAGAGATTTTACCTTTTAAAGAACAGCTCCATTTAAATCTGAGTAAACATTACTGACATTACATAAAAGACTGAATCAGAAGTGAACCAACTGAACACTGACTCTGTTTTCCATTTATTTAGTACAAAATTACATATATAGAATAACAGGAAATTATGGAGCTGTAAAGTAAAGTATGAGCAAATAAAGTGTAATAGTAAATGCTTCGTCAGTCATGAGAAACAAGTTACTAACTGCACAGAGAAAAATGTCAGATGTCCGAAAAGAAACTCTTTCATTTCATCCTTTCACTGAGATTTCACAGCAGGTGAGGTGGAGAGGGCTCCGACTGCCGCAGGCTAAGTGCTTTTATCAAACCGTTCAGGAGCTGATGTATCTGCGTCTTATCCCCCTCGGTGAGCAAAGGATCAAATAGAGAGCGGGCTCAATACGAGGAGTCAGAGACCAGGTTTAGTCATTTTATCTGGATGTGAGGGTGTTTGACCTCAGATGGGAAAGGAGTTCACGTCCAAAGAGTTTTGAGAGAGTGCACACAAAACAGTTTTTCCACTTCATCGTGCTCCCACCCCTGCAGAAAGAGAGACGTCAGCTCATCATTCTTCAGACTTTTCTTCATTTTAACTAAGATGGTCAAATTAAAACACAGAAATCGTGGTTTGTTTTTTAATATAACTGCGCTGAGCTCCACCCAAACACCAGATTAACTCCAATCAAAGGCCATAAAATGCCTGCCATCATAGCCTCTTCTTTGTAGTCTCAACACCATAAATCATACAAATGAGGGATAACAGTGCACACCTTTAGATAGACTCTCCCTGAAAGCATTCATGGTGTTGCAAAAGTGACAGAAGAAGGTGTGTGAAGGATTGGATAAAAATAGCGAATCAAAGAGAAGTGTAATTGTTGCAGGAAGTGGGCAAGGCTGTCGAGAAGTTGCTGTAATTGTGGTGCACGACACACCTAAACAAGCTGTAAGAGAGTGATTCAGGCAGCGTTAGACGATGTAACGAGCACTTTGAAGCCTGACGAGACTTCATACCAAGGGTTTGTCCTCTGAAGCTTGACATCAGAAATGTATGATTTAACAAACTTGTACATTTGCATATATATCAATATGTATCAGCTGCACAAATATAAGAAAAATATCTATTTTGTTTCCATTTTTGTATATTGTGGGTCGCATTAGGAAAAGTCAGACTAAAAGAAATGTGTTTAGGGTGTTTTTACAGTAAATACGTTATCACTCAGTCCAGGTCTCAAATTTGTTGGACAGAGTTCAAACCATCTTCCTGCCATCTTTCACAACTTTGACCTTTATCTATAACTGAGATTCATCTGAATAAAACAAGTTGTAAAAAGCAATCTTAATCCAGGCCAGTGATGCTGTCATTGTTTCTGTGTTAATTACTTCTTAACTAAACGGCTTTGTCGTGGAAATTGTCTGAAAACACTAAAGACAAATATGAAATAATACACAAAACACTGCTGAGTTGGGGTTTTTGTGTACAATAAGGAGACAGCATACATACATAATAACATCAGCTCATCTTAACGGGCAAAAAGGAAGCCTAAACTATTATAGTTTCTATAAGAGAACAAAGAAATCATCTGTGATTGGTCAAACTTATCATCTTATATCATTTTACCCAATAAAAAATGACCACGGAGCAGAACGTATATATGAATATGCACATCTTACACTGGTCATACAAACCCAAAACAAGACTTGACATCTTACTAGGGTCCCCCAAACCTAAGACTCTGACCCTCTGCCTTATTTAAATAAAAGCCAAGACAGAAGAAGAGCAATGGTCCTCCTTAAGATAACAAAACTGATCCTACATCTACAATCATAGATTAAAATGATCAAACCAATCGTTGATCCTTTTTCACTTTACAGCTTGATTATGGTCAAAGCATTTATTTTTTTTACACTGACATCTGGTGAGTAAATATGTATTCCATCTGCTTTAATCACATACTAGAAAGTAGCAAGATTAAAAAATGAAAACCCATTTCTAAGAGTCTCCACTGCCGAATGTCCCACACTGAGGTTTCTCTTTCTCTTGATGCATTATCTAGCCGTTAATATTGTATGACAACTGATGTGCTATGCATGTTTAATCTAAAAAGCTCATATTGATATGTATAATTCATTGGCCAGAGCCCTGCGGTCAGTGGTTAGTTGTGGAGCAGGTGATGGGGGGAGGTGAACCCTATCCTCCATAAATGACTGAATTTCTACGATTTGCGTTTTAATTTTTCAAGTAATGGGACAGTGAAAGAATAAATGTGTGGCTTAGTACAAGACATTCGCAGCATAGTGAGTTTGAATTTAATTCTCAGCCTCTGTTGTACGCTGTGTCATCTTTGCTTTTAATGTTTCCTCCGTTGCTCTGCCTTGTAGACCATGAAATAGAGCACAAGTCCAATGACTAATCTTAAACACAAGGCTTGAATTCAGAGCTTAAATCTGTGATAGAAATGGTAATGGCTGTGAGTTTTTTGGATACTCAGTCCCAGAGCATTTTAGCAAATATTTTATCTAAAAAGCAGCTATTTGTAGATGATCTGATATTCATTTCCAGCCGTTCACATCATCTGTTGGTTGCCAAGAGGCAGTAGTAATAACTGCTACACCCCGCCATCTGTAAGAGCAGAGAGGCCCATGAATTTACACATATATTAACCCTTACATACTGTTCATATTCTAATCTACACCCTCCCCTCATAAAAAGTGTCCATACCAAATTTTGAACCACAGATCTGTTTATAAAGCATTAATAGTCCATCTGACTGATCAATAAATGGCTGATTAAACCTTGATTAATGTTTCAGAGAGCAGAGAGAGTGTATTTTTAGGTCATTTTTGGTCAGATATAATATAGCAATAATTATTTAAATGTTATTTTATTGAAACTGAAAATTGCAAGAACTTTATGGAGCTGTGGGGTTTATTGTATAACCATTACAGCCATCAGTCTTCACTGCTACATCATACAAAGAAATCCTCATAACTACTATCTTATTAAAACTATTAAATATTCATTTAACTTAGAAGCCATGTGAATATAGAAGGGTCAAATCTGACCCAGAACAGCTTCGAATTTGTAGCACCTTGTAACATTTTAAAATATTTTCATTTTCATGCATGTTGGGCCACTTTAAGAAAAGTCATCAAATTTCATGGTAAAGGACATTTGGGATGTATTTATAGCTGTCAAAATGGGTCGAATTTGACCCGAACAGTATTTAAGGGTTAAATCACACAAAGTGGTCAATCTTTGGTTCAAGCTTCACTTCATTTGCATTCACATTTTCTAGATTTAGCTGATCAAAACAACTTAAGTTTGGTGTTTTGGTACTCATATAATATTATATTCGCTTGAGAGGCATTTATAGGAAAGCAATATAAACAAGGTTTTAAATTAAAAGCAATAATTCTTTTTTAGTGATTTTCTTGAAACAAATCAGTGACCAGGATCATTTCGGAGCAAACCCAGCTGGATCATCGTCCCCTGTAGTGGTCTGTAGGAAGCTCTCTGTGGGCGTTTCAGGCTGTCGAGGCATCGCAGCAGCCAGCGCCGGACAGTGACAGATGGCTGAGTTAGTGAAAGAGACACAAAACTTGTCGCAACTGTAGTGTTTCTGTGTCAGTGTGTTGAAAGAGGTGGAGGGAGGGTGGAGGGGGGGTGGAGGGGGGGGGGGGGGGGGACAAATTAGGGTAGCTGTAGAGACGGAAGAAGGCAAAGAAGGAGAGTGTGTGTGTGTATGTGTGGATGTAATCTACTGGAATCAGCTGTGAGAGTGCAGAGCTTATCTGTGTAATATATAAATAGAGGTCACTTCAATAATGATACATTTAAAGCCTCTCTGAGACTCATACATATATCAGTATATGAGACAAAAAAGTGTAGTTTTTTTTTTTAACACAAAACAATTTTGGATAAATTGCATATGGTTATTCAAGAATGGTGACCAATGTATGTACTGAGCTGGGACTGAATCAGTTTTACAGTAAAAGACTAAAAAAACAGCACAAATGTAAAAGATATATCAAATTGAGCTCAAATATGTACAAATGCAGTACTGAGAAACTTCAAAAGTATGATAAATATACTGAAATACATTAAATTAATTTCTAAATGACCTTAAAACATCAATATCTGCGTATAATATTGTTTAATTATAAGTACTGGAGTTTTAGAAAGTAATACAGGGACAGTTTAGTATCAGAGGGGTTAAATTTAAACTCTGGTTGCTCCTGTGGAAATGTAAATAAGGTTATTTGATTCCTGAGATGGTTCCTGGACTTGCGGAGAACCTCCTGCTGTGGAAAATAGTTTATAGCTCTTGGATTTCACTAGCAAGCCAATGAAAACAAGCCTGAGCTCTGTCTCTTTTACACAGAGTGTCACATCTTATTATTCTACATCTGCTCCAAAGATTTGGCCTTTGATCATATCTTGTGCTTCCAAATTTATTTAAATTGGTTACTGTTGTATTCAAAATGGGGTTTTCTGTTTCAGTACAAATACAGCTCACAGTGAGAAGCTTTATATTGTCAGATGTGTATGAAAGCATCTGTGGTTTTAAATATGTAGAAACTTCACATATTGTGTGTTTAGATAATTCATTTATGATCTCTGCTGCTTCTTGATGTAGCAGCGTGGATCTCCTGAGTCTGAAATGATGGTTCACATGACAGGTTATAGAAAAAAGAAAGATGCTATCAGATGTATGTGGTTCACAAATACAGAGATGTGAGATTGATAGCTTGATGTGCATGAGTAATTTAATCACTTCTACCTGTTTCCTTCTGTTCTGGAGCAGCGGATTAAAATACGATGACATGTTTGGCTTCCTAAATGAAATGTCAACAAAATGTGTATCAGAAACACTGCAGTGCGTATTTGATTTAAACAGCCGAAGGAAATGTAAAGGGGATTTTATGTTTGCTCTCTATTTCTCATGAATATATTTATACATCTCTCTTCTCTTCTCTCTTCTCTTTCTCTCAGGATGGAAAGACAGCAGAGGATTTGGCTTCTACTGATCAACACGAACATATAGTTGCATTGTTGTGCAAACTCAAAAAGGTAAAAAAAAAAAAAAAAAAGGGCCACACATCATGCACACCTTCATCTTATGAGATTCATTACTTACATTTATAACCGAGACAATAAGGAGGAAAGAAAATACCGACTCTGTTTGATAGAAAAGCAGGTTTCACAAACACTCCTCACACTCGGTCTATTTCAGTGCAGAGGTGTGGAGAGACGCGTTTCCAACTGTTCGATTTTTAGCATCCTGCCAATTTAAGACTTTATGGCAGCATGTAACTCCACACACACACAGGTATAGATTGTAATACACCGTCGTACAATACTGTAAGAACATTTAAAGGTCTTTTATCTAACTGTTTTTACAATAAGCAGATATTAATCATCTATATTTTAGTTTTGAGTCAGTAATTGAAAATAATGTGTAGTTTATAGAACATTGCTTTGTGGTTTTATTCATGTCACATTTGAGTCTTTTAGCAGCCAGTTTTATCCAGAGCAACATTTTTAGATGTTTTAGATTTGTATTAGTTTACACATTATACAAGTAATACAGATTAAATACATATAAGCAATGTAAAGTGTGATGGAGAATTGCAAAAAAAACCTCAGGAGGGCTTAATCTATGCACTCTTCAGTACAATCAAAGAATAAAAGAGAAAATTAAAATGGGAGCGTGTCTATGTTCCCTCAGCTCTATGTTCCCCCAGTTTAATAATAAAATAAAGCATTTTCATAGATGAAAACAACAACACATTATGTGCATTAGGGAATGGCCATACCTGCACTGTGGGAATGCAGACCTGAGGAAACATAGGGCCTAATTTTGATGGGAGGAAAATGTCTTAGAAATGGGGGGAACATAGGGGAGTGGGAACATAGGGATGACCCCACTAAAATTATTTAAATGAAGGTCTAAAGAGAGACGTAGCTTGTTTTAAAGAGTCCAGTATCACATTACATTAAAAGCTTTCAAATCGAAATAAGTTATAAAAAAGTTAAAAGTGACTGAAGAGTCAGGAGCTCAGGTGAATTCTGCTGCCAAACAGGAAACAGGAAGCAGAGACTTCCCAAAACATGCATTATATTGAATTAACTGGTTTGGTGTCAACGCACTTCAACCCAACAGTCATCAAAGCTGAAATTAAAAGACATCCAGTTTCCTTAACAGATACATGAGTTGAGTCCAGTGTTCCCAGTCTGAATCCAGTCCCATCCACCAGAACACACACAGACTTTTTTTAACCTGAAGCTAAATGTTAGCGACTCCTCTCCTGATCCATTTTTCCAGAAAACCTGCTGAGATTTCAGCGCAGAGCGTGAAAACATGACAGCAGCAACTGTGAAAACAGTCATCCTCTGCATATGCTGAGCTAATTTAAGACACATTAACACATTGACGCCAGTTTTAGAGAAAAGACTGACTTTCCAAGAACCCAAAAAAGACCAAAAACTCTCTGAAAACTTGGAAGTTCAACATAATTTCTATTAAAACGAGAGATGTTGTTTTTCTGCTTAGATGTGATTCACACTTATTGGAATGAGAAACTTTATTTATTAAATCCGTTAGCACGGCTCATGTGGGAGTATGGAGTGCTTTCACAACCCACACAACCACTCGCAGTATCTGAGGCCACTTCTGATGTATGAATCATCTGAGTGTCTTACATGTTCACACGCTTTATGTGTTGAATTGGCAGATTTACTGCAGGGTAAAGAGGAGGCAGCCGTCTTTGGAAATGGCTTTCATTGTTTACATGCCTGAGTGTACAGCATGCCCTATTTTATTTTATTTAGTGTGATTAGTTCGATGTGTTGTTACTATAAAGATCATTGGTACCTAAAGCTGAGGATAGTTTGAATAAGCAAATAAATAAATAATACATTATCCTGGAGAGGATTTTAGTGAGTTGGTTTTTTTTGTTGCATTGAACATTATTCCCATTATGTTTGGACTTTTATTATATTTTTAGGGGTTAAGTTAGTTCAAATCATTACAAGGGCTAGTGAGTCGCTTGTGTTGTTTGTGCTCTGTGCCTACCATGGAGGGGTGAAGGGAGGGGAGCTGCCATTATTATAGGGACAGTGGAGAGATGACAGGAACTGAAGGGAAAGAGATGAGTCAATAAAGGGCCTGCAGCCAGATTTGAACTGTGGATGTCATGGTCACACTCAGATGTCAAATTATATATGTATTAAATCTAAATTATACTCTTAATGTCAAATTATTTCAGTCTGAAGTGTAAAGATACTGAATTAAAATGCTCAACTCTTAATAAAAACCTAATCATCCTTATAGCCTGATATATTTAAAAAAACACTCACTGTGAGACCATCTAACACAGCGGTGCCCAACCTGTGGACTGTGGACCAGTACAGAGACACATAACATATGCTACCAGGTTGTGAGGAAGTATATGATTCAGATAAACGACTATTTAAGAATTATACACTTTTTCTGCCTCCTTTAAACAGGAATTGAAGGGAGAGTGATGAGTCAATAAGGGTCTGCAGCCAGATTTTAACAGTATGGCATGTGTCTTAACCAGCTGGCTACCAGGGCACGCCAACAAAACTGCATTTTTAATACACTTTTAATGTCAAATAATTTCAGTCTGAATTTAGATAGATAAATAGATACTTTATGGATCCTTCATAGGAAATTATTTGGTTACAGCAGCTACATCCACAGTTAAAACTCATCTCTAACTATGCACAGGAAACTTACAAGTACTAAAATACCCCAAAATCTTACTTATAAAACACATATCTATATATATACTTAAGACATACTGAATTTAATGCTCAACTTTACTCCAATTAAAACCCTAATCATCCTTGTAGTTTGACACATGACACAAAAAAAAAGCACCCACATGTATTAATATACCATCTAACACAGCGGTGCCCAACCTGTGGACTGTGGACCGCTACAGAGACGTGGAACATTTGCAACCAGGCTGTGAGGAGGCATATGATTCAGAAAAACGTCTATTTAAGAATTATACACTTCTTCTGCCTTCTTTAAACAGGGACAGAAGTGGAAACTGGAAACCAGGCAGAGAGATACAACAGAGTGCATGTTTTAATCCCTAAACTAAGAGGTTCCATATTAGTTTAGATGCTGTTTTACGTGATAATGACCTTAATGATCTTACTTTAAACAGTTTGTCTGTGCTGCATCTTTTCCTTATTTTGTCCTTTCATGACCCCAACAACCAGAGACTGCTTTTAAACTAGTTTATTACCAGCACATGACTCTCATTACCTACAACCACACGATCACACTGGACATTGCCTCCAAATCCCATGATCGAGTAAACTTGAGGTTCTTCAGATCAGTTAGGGGAGATAAAAGATGTAATATTTGTGTGTTTATAATCTCCAAACCTCTACCTATCGTCTGCGTCTCCTCAGTCGATCCAGAACGAACTTTGTAAATGTAAAAACTTGTATGATGAGTTTTTTTAACACTGCACTAATAATCAGTATAATTAATAGTTATTTTAATTATAGGTTCCTTTCCCTTCACTATTTCCCCTCCTACAAGCCTGTAAAGTGTTATATGTTGTTAAATATGAGAACAAGAGATGCAGTTTGTGGGACAAAATCTGATAAATTCAAGTAATTTCATTTTTGGGGCTCCTCGAAATGAAACAAGCCATACAGTAAGACACACAGGTATCTCAATGTGACCTGACAGTCAGTGCTTTTTAATAAATCCTCATCTTCCTCTGTGTTGTGGTTTCTTTTTGGGGTCAGGACAACCACAAGCTGAACTACATCCAGCAGCTGCGCCCCACCCAGACCGTCCAGCCCAGGATCAAGCTTAAGCTGTTCGGAAACTCGGCCGCAGGGAAGAGCTCCCTGCTGGAGTCTCTGAAATGCGGCATCCTGCGCAGCTTCTTCAGGAGGAGGAGGACACGCATGACGAACACGGCCCGCCACCCCAACTCCCCCATCAACTCCAAACCTGCCGGTAAGTGACAGACGGCTCTGAGGAAGCTGCGCTAATCCTGCACAAGATTAAGCTTTCAGCTCACCTGCCAAAGACAACCACAGTTAATTATTCTGCCAAAAAATCGGCTAGAATAATAAATCTGCCACTCTGTTCAGTGTAGATCGACTGTTTATTTTGTACTTTTTTCTATTTTTGAGACATTCGTTAAGACATGCATCAGTTTTGTTTGAAGAGATTTTGATTTGAGATAATTGTGGTTAAATTATTTGTTGAAACACTGCCAAACACATGTGAGATGGAGCAAGTTGGTGAATCCAGTATTTCAGTATGAAAAACATAGAAAAAAAGGCTGAAGCTTAAAAATTAAGACCACTGTTTGAATTACCTCAAAAATATCCTCAAGGAAAACATGAAGATTTAAAATCAGCAGGATCAGGATGTAAATATTTAGCTGCTGCTGATTTTTGTGTCAAGCCCAAATTAAAAATCAGAAGCTTGTTTAGCATGATTTCTCAGCAGCATCAGCCTTGAATAACTCCTGAAGGTGCATGTTCAAATCTTCCCCCTGCAGCTTCTGTCAAAATGCCCCCGAGCACGACACACTGCATCAAGTTTTTATAACAGTTGTTCAGCGGCCGCCGCATCTGAGATGTTTTTTTTCTTGATGTGTGAAGAAGGGCGTCGCTGGGAAATCAGCGAGCCTCACAGCTAGTTTGGTCTGGATAAGGGTGGTGGTAAAACTCCTCTATCATGGTATATGTTGTTTTATGCAATATATGATATAGTTCATTTCAACTCATGCAGTTAATCTAGAGATTCATATTTCCAGTTGTTTGCTTTTCCCAGTTGTATTGTCTACATTCAATAGACATTGTTATGGTTTATTTTCAGCTGTGGATTCGATGCTCCAGTGAGTATTTATGACAGCAGGACCATGTATGTGGGATTGATTGAAAATAAACCGCAGTGCTTCTGTTCATGGTTATGGAGGAAATGTGTTAGTCAATGCAACACTGCAGCTCTTTTCTGTGTTTTCATAGTTTCGGGATATCAGGATTTTGGCTTGTAGGATTAGTTCAGTGATGGGTTTTTTTTTTGTCTTTTTAAGGGATTTTTTTGTAAATTATAAGAATATAGAATATCTTAAGACTTATATATTAAAGATCCTATATGTAAGATTTTAAAAAATTGTGACTTTGGTGACCCCTACAGGGAGTTTCTAAAAAGATACTGTCGCAGGCAGCAATGTGCACTAATACACAACAAATCCCACCATAGATCTGAGCAAGGAAAAAATTAATTATTAATAATAATAATAATAATAATATATAATTATAGAGCACGTTTCAAAATCCAAGTTAGTTAAGTGCTTCACAAAGCAGCAAATTATACAAATCTTAAAATAAATGAGTGGACAGCAACACAAAGATGGTGCTAATTTTGACCAGTTTGTGTCATTTTTCTAAAAAATTAAAACATAAGCCATGATACTAATTTAAAGATCACATTAAAAGTAAATTTAAACCACAGTGCACCACATAAATCCACTCAATGAAAAGCACCCCAACACAACCACTGGCCCTGCCTCTCATCCCAGTAACCCCTCAACAGAATTCCAGTAACCCCGTTATTTAACCCCATTACTCTAATAAACTCTTAACTGCTCTGTTACAATGAATAGCGGTCAGTATGTTTCTTTGCTCTCAACCTTCAGAATAGCTGTTTTTAAAGAGGTCAGCCCCTGCACACAGCTGCAGGTCTGCGGTAAGACTCCCTGACGTGTTCAGTGTAGTGTAAAAAGCACAGCCGAGCACACACACACACACACACACACACACAAACACACACATACACACTTGGAGTCTCTCTCTCTCAGTGTTTGCACTCTATCTGCCCTCACTCACTCACACACATACGTACCATTGTTGTGCCTTTAAACACTCTATTTCGTGGCGCTCAGAGCCATTACCTCCCCAGACAGACGTGATGCTCGCTCTGATAATGGTCAGTTACGTGATCCGTATAGAGTTACCGATCCAATCCTCTATACTATCTGGAAATCTGTGGCCTGTGTCAGAGCTGAAGGAGGGGAGGGGTGGTGGCTTTTTCTTTCTTTCTTTCTTGTTCTTTCCATTCTAGCTGAATTCAGTGATAGTGTATCGACTCTGTGTTATATCTGCAGCGATACGTGACAAGAGTCCGCAGCGAAACACAAAAGAAGCAGAGCCGGGGAGGGAACGAGTGCTGTCGCGATGGTCGTTTTTCTACCTTTTTATAGATTTCTATTCATGTAAACTTGACACATCATCAATTCTTTGCTTTTGTACGCGCGTCAAAAGCTAAAGTACATCTTTTTTAAAGGCATATTTACTTTAGCTTAGTCTCAATATTTGTAACGTTAAGGTAAAAATAACTCAACTTGACACTTGAGTACTCTTTTCATTTTGTTCATTCATGATTTATTAGTAGAATACACAGAAGAGAACAATGTTGAAGCTTGAGTTTTCTTTTTTTTTGACACTGATAAATCACACTTTCCTGTCAGATGTTTAGACCCGACACAAGGTGGAACCAGCGTTGACACAGACGTATAAGCAGCTTTGCATCCCTGAAGTCCAAACCTACATCAGCTGTTATTAGTTTAAAAAAATACCTAAAACCAGGCAATAGATCATTTCTCATGCACTGTAAGATAGTTTCACATCCCTTTTTCAGATCAGCAGGAACAAGGCGTTGATTGACCGCTCCTCACGTTGTCTTTACAGTAAACAGTTAGTCATTGTACTGTTGTCAGTGTGCATTTACTCACAAAACGATGTTCCTGAAATAAAAAGACTTTGCTCAACACATTTTCACCAGAGTTGGAGATATTTAAACTAAAGCATAATCTTAGTTTATCTCAGCCAAACAGTTCTGCAGTATAATATTGGTCAAATGGGTCAAATTGGACCCATTTTTCTACATTCGAGAGGTGTAAAAACACCCTATACACATATATTTTCCCACATTATACAAAACATAGAAATAAAATGCTGCTGATGCACATTTTTATGTATGCAAATGTCAAAATTTGACCTGTTGTATTCATCATATTCTATAAAATGTGCTATTGGACCATACAATAGTGATTGTGAGTGTCTTTCTTACATAAGATTAATTAAACAGAAGGATTAATAAAACATGTATTAATGACTGATGGGGGAATTTATGAATGTGATTGGTATAGAGACTAATTATGAGTCAGAATATGAACAGTATGTAAGGGTTAAACACATTATTGATTATTCACAAGGCGTATGCATGCTGAGAGCTGTTTATTCAAACTCGTGCATGATCATTTTTTAAATCGTGGCCTGTTTATTCTCAGAGAGCTGCACGGCTATTGGTTCATACTGAGAACATCAGGTTTTGCAGATGGATTTCGACATTGCATAACCAACGATTCCTCGTGCTTAAACAGCTTTTCACTGCCAAAATGACAAAACTTTGTATGATGAAAGGTTACCAGGAACTGACCTGTAAACAAACTATTCATGGATCTTTGTGACCTTTACCTCGAAGCTATGATGATGTCACATTTGAACAACTCAAACACAAATACGCAGCCAAAAAAGACATTTAATTTAACTTTTTCAAACAGAACAAAACAAAATGTAGGTGTGGTTCCTCAGAGTGTCAAAGAAGCCCAAATGTTATGTCTGCACTGTGGATTTATGTCCTATCAAACAGCGCCCTCGTGTGTTAGTAAGTGTGTAATTATTGGGTAAACCAGCTTGTAGATGTGGATCCAAAATAGACGGATCTGCCATAAAATATTCTGAAATATATCTACATTCAAGTATTTATTGAAAGCAATTTAGATTTGTTAAACTTTGTTCTTGTGTCATATTTAATCAGTTTAGAATTGATCATGTTTTCTAAGCAGCATGCTTCCTGTTATTGATTGATGCTATTTAGTTCGCTGTGTTGTTATCTGTGTGAAATTTCTCCTCATACAGAGTAGAAAACAACATGCTCCTGGCTTGTTTTTAATGACTGGCTTATAGAAAACCTTTTTTAATGAATACCCAAAGGCTATTTTAGTTTTGACTGTTTGACTTTATATTTCTAAACACAGTGGAAAAGCCTTAAAAATCAATCCACTGTAATCAGATATGCTGAAAATAACAACATTAATAATATTAAGTAATGTTTATTTATGCTGTTGTTGAGTTTTGTCTTCAAATGATGCATTCAATCAATTTCAGGTTAAATTTGAATTTTAAAAAACACATCTAATTGTCAGTTTTTGATGCCATTTTTTTCAAACAAGGCTAATATCATGCAAATATACAGTCAAGTTCACTAAATCTCATCCCTCTCTTCCTCTTTTGTTTAGTGTCTGTGAGCATTTCCAACCTATATCCCGGCTGTGAGAACGTGAGCGTGCGGAGTCGCAGCATGATGTTTGAGCCCAGTCTGACCAAAGGCGTCCTGGAGGTCTTCTCTCCCGTCCACAGCGCTCTGTCCACAGCTGACGAACAGGCCACGAAGGCGGTCGACATCCAGCATACCAGCATCCACGGTGAGAGAAGAAGATATGCGTAGATGCTTCTGAATTCAGTGGATTGTTGATTAATTAAATATTGCTCTGTAAGATAGAGATAAAACTTTAAGGACATTTTCTCCCCTGCTGGAGAACATCTTAATTAACAAACTGGACATCAATGCTAACACATTGCTGCGTTTCCGTCCCTGTAGGTGTTGGAGATTTCAGCGTGTGGGAGTTTTCGGGGAATCCAGTTTATTACTGCTCTTATGATTATTTCGCTGCCAACGACGTGACGGCGATCCACGTGGTTCTGTTCAGCCTGGAGGAGCCGTACGAGACCCAGCTGGGCCACATCACCTACTGGCTCAACCTGCTGAAGGCCCTCACGCTGCCCCAGGACAACATCGGTGAGGGCAGACAGGAGAGGAGAGGAAGGATCAGACCACCTTAGTCATGAATAGATGAATCTGTAATTACATTTTTAGATGGGATGTATCATAATAAATACTTAACTCAGATAATTGAGGTAATTTATACCAATAAAAAGGTGAATATAATGTAATCATGGTCAAACAAACTGAGCAAAACACTGATTATTATCTTAATTATATTACAGTGAATCCAACAGGAGCTCAGTTATAGATGGCTGATAAAATTATGAAAAATGATCATTTCTAAGTTTGTTTATTCATGTTTTAGATCAGTTAAAGCAGTGTTTCTCAAACTTGTTCACAACGAGGACCCCTAAATTGACACAAATTACCTCACAGACCCCCAACTGATAAGATTTTTGCTTTCAAATGTTTTATTACACAAAGTGTATGAAACCCACGAACAAACTAGTCATATATACCTGCCATAATGTTACTTAAAGATGGAATTATAGTGAAAATATATTATTTCTCCTGAATCTGCCGGCAGTCGTCACATTGCTGCATATTTAAAGATAGCTGTAAGGTTCAATAAGTTCAGTGTTCGTTTCCAGCTCTGAGGCGAAGGATTCCTGTTCTGACTGTGTGTGTCTTTGTCTCTGCAGCTTTCGGGGGTCGAATCCAGCAGCCTCTTGTCGTCGTCCTGGTGGCGACACACGCTGATCTCGCCGACGTGCCCCGAGCTTTCTCCGGAGAATTCAGCTACGACAAGGAGAGAGCGCTGCTTAAGGAAGTCAGGAACAGGTTGGGACTTTTGTTTATAGCAAGAGTAAATGTTTGGTTATGCAGATGCAGGTGTAACAAATATTAAGAGTGGTTTGGGTCTGCAGGTGTGGAAGTAAACCAGTACATTTAAACGTTTGCTTTTCATGATAACTGCAAAACTACTCAACAAACGTTAACTCTCACTTCATAGTGAAGGAAGCAGAGAAAAGTTCCTCCTAAGGGTTTAATTACATCATATACTTTCTAATACAGTCAATGGTTCTTCATGGCTCAGAACTTGTGAAGTCTTGTCGCCTTTTATTGTGAAAAACAATAGTTTGTCTTGTCTTCAGGTTCGGAAACGACCTGCAGGTCAGCGACAAACTGTTTGTTATGGACGCAGGAGCTTCTAACTCCAGAGACATGAAGCTGCTGAGGATTCATCTTCAGGAACTTCGCACCAACATCATCTCTGTGAGCCTCGCACGCACGCACGCACGCACGCACGCACGCACGCACGCATGCACGCACGCACACACATATTGACTTTGTCTTTCCTGTTCTGACTTCCTGTGTGTTTGAAATCATTAACCTTTAATGGATATTCCTCAAGTGCCCAGGAGCCCGATCAAAAAGGGATGGGAGAAAATGTGTGCTCTTTTTTTTGGGGGGGGGGGTGCTCCACAGAAATTTGACTCAAGGCGTTACTCGTTCGCTTGATGTTGATAATTATAGTCGCTGTCTGAAACCTGGAATGTCCAAAACAAAATATGGAGTTACAAGGTTTGCATCTGACAGCAGAGATATACAATCCAAGGTTTCCAAAAAAGTTAAGTCTCGTGATTGATTGTTTCATTTGTCAATTTGACGGCTGAGCAAGTGATGATTGATTAGCAGGCCACAATGCACTGTGGGTAAGTTGTATCAAAGAGTGTGTGGTGAAAAATTAGCAGAAAATGGAGGTACATGAGCTTCAGTGCCCAGGGGCCTCTGAGGATCCTAATCCAACCATGTGTACACAGTGTTACAATTTATTTTTTCATCTACATATAAACATTATCAACAAATGTAGAAAGTTTTCCTAACTAAATCTAGACTCAGTTTAGCAGTTAAAACAGTCAGTTAATGTTAAAGAAATGATAATATTCACTGATGTACGGCCTCTCCTCCTTCTCCTTCGGTGCAGAGTTGTAGTCCGATGACGCTGCTGTCGGAGCGTTTGCTGACCACCCTGCCGTCCTGGAGGAAGTTGAGTGGACCCAACCAGCTGACGTCATGGCAACAGTTTGTCAGCGACGTTCAGGAGCACATCAACCCGCTGGTCAGCCAGGATCACCTCCGCACGCTGGCCCAGCAGCTTCACAGCATGGGGGAGGTGAGAGTTTATTTTTCTCTACATTCAGACTGTGAGTGTAGCAGACTGCCACCAGGGTTCGCTGTTTCTTCATGAATAAACAACACACAAAGTTTGGTTCTCATTGGGAAGCAATTACTCAGAATTACTCTGCAGCTTATTTACCAGAAGGAATTCAAACCCGAGTTTTGAAAGTAGTTTTATGCATTTGCTGTTGTCTCGTCATAAAACATCCTGTGTCCTATTTTACACTGCTGCCAGGGTCCCCACAGATCCTTAAAAAGTCTTAAAATGTCTGGAACTGTAGGAGTTAAACCATTACATTTGATTTGAGCTGTGGCAGAGTAAATGAACGTAATATATTTGTTCTGTTTCTGTCTTCAAGAAGTTATTTATACACTGTAGTTCATTCATTTATATTTGTATAGCACAACTGCTGCTGTGTTATTCAAAAAGTCTTAATAGTAACACTTCAAAATTAGCTCCATTTCAATCAACTACAACAATTGTTAGTGATTGCTGCACTTCATCCTTTCTTTCTTTTTTCAGCATCTTAGTTTATTTACTCTCTCAATAAGTTTTTCCACAATTTTGTTTCTATGTCAATATATTTCAACATATTTACTCATTTTTTCACTTTTCCCTGTTATCATTTTCCTCCTGGTCCTTTCTGATTACTCTCTCGCTGTTTCTCCACTCTTTCTGAAACCTTCTCCTCTCTCACCACCTTTCCTCTTCTCCTCCCTCTGTGTCTCCTCCCCCCGTCCCTCGGCAGATCAACATCATGCAGAGCGAGACCGTGCAGGATGTGGTTCTGCTGGAGCCTCGCTGGCTCTGCAGCAACGTCTTAGGCAAGCTGCTGTCCGTTGAGACCCCCAAGGCCATCCACCACTACAGGGGGCGCTACAGGCTGGAGGAGGTGCAAGCACTGGCGCCCGAAAGTGATGTGGACGAGCTGCTGCAGATTCTGGACGCTATGGACGTCTGCGCCCGTGACGCCACCAACCCCTCCATGGTGGACGTCCCCGCCCTCATCAAGACCAACGGCCTCCACCGCTCCTGGACCGAAGAGGAAGAGGAGGAGTCGCTGATCTACGGAGGGGTCCGACTCGTCCCCGCAGAGCACCTTACCCCCTTCCCCTGTGGCCTGTTCCACAAGCTGCAGGTGAACCTGTGTCGCTGGAGTCACCAGCAGAAGCCCGAGGAGGAGGGCGGAGAGGACATCGATGGAGATATCCACCTGTGGACCAACGGAGCCAAGGTGAGCCAGGGGGCGGTCGAGGCCATGATCCTGCTGGTGAACCACGGTCAAGGAGTGGAGATTCAGGTGCGTGGTCACGAGTCAGAGCGGGCAAAGTGCTACACCCTGTTGGACACCATCTGTAGTATAACGGAGAACCTGCTGGCCTCCACGCTCCCCGGACTGCTCACAGCCAAATACTACCTGAGTCCTCAGCAGCTGCGGGAACATCACGCCCCCATCATGATCTACCAACCCAAAGATTTCTTACGGGCCCAAGTCCAGCGGGAAACCTCGCTCACCAACACCATGGGCGGCTACCGGGAGAGCTTCAGCAGCATCCTGGTGTTCGGGTGCGCTGAGGTTTACCAGCAGGGGAGTCTGGGGACGGACATCCACATATCAGACGTCCCCCTGCTGGCTCGTAGGAAGCTCTGCCGCATGCTGGACCCTCCGGACGCTCTGGGGAAAGACTGGTGCCTGCTGGCCATGAATCTCGGACTCACGGACTTAGTGGCCAAATACAGCAACGGGACTCCCAACGGCACCCCTGAGCTGGACTCAGGCCCGGACTCCCAACAGGCCACGCAGCAGCCTAGCCCGACGGCGGCGCTGCTGCAGGAGTGGAGCGGGAGACCCGACAGCACGGTGGGCGTCCTGATGGCCAAGCTGAGGGAGCTCGGCCGCCGAGACGCCGCGGACTTCCTGCTCAAAGCTTCTCCTGTTTTCAGAGTCAACATGGAGGCGGTGGTGGGGGCCGCCAACAGCTACCCCCCCACCTGCAACGGAGGCACGTCGTACAACTCCATCAGCTCCGTCATTTCCCGCTGAACTAAACAGGGTCGGCTTTCTGTCCTCGCCAAAAAACTGTCGGAACAGTTTAGTCTGATGTGGCGTTTACTCCGACACAGGAACAGCCACAGACTTGAAGTGCAATCCTACCAGAGAGTCCAGCTGCTCGTCTCTTAATCGCTCCATGAAGTCGGTGTTTTTTTCGAACCAGCAGATGTTGTGTTTGTGCTCTCCACATCTGTACAGCTGATCTTTCCTTCCACTATGAATGTTGTGAAAGAGCTGATTGTCCCGAGCTCCAAAGAAAGAGTTTTGTTCTGAATCTTGTTGTGCTGCTTTTTAAAAATCCCCCTCTCCCCCCCCCCCTCTCATCCTCCCCTCTAACTCTTCTTACAGCGAGCAGTCAGAAAGTTTGGAAAAGAGTAATTTCTTGCAGGAGTGAACGTGGTTTCAAAAAGACGGCGGCCTCACGTTTGGACCTTCATCCATATCCGTCCTCCGGTACGGAACTGAGGACTTTATTATTTTATTATGGGTACATGTCTGAGGCTGTCCGTCCATCACAGTTACATTTAACGATACCGTCATCCTTGCTTCTGTTTTACTGATGTGACATGTGGGCGTTCAAAATAACAGCATTTCTTTTTTTTCAGAGTGCCTTTGCGGCCTTCTACCTCCCTCAAGAGCACAAATAGTCTTGTTAATATAAAATCGTCGTTTTTTTTCCAAGCATTTGAAGAACTGTGCCTTTTTGACACAAATGGGTAAAAAATGAATTTCAATCAAGCCTAATGAGCAGGCGGGCTGTCTGTTTCTCAAAGGCCATCTTACATTTTTAGACAAGAAACAATTAATGAGGAAAGCAAAAAGAAAATCTCTGAATTTTGCAAGAAAAAAAAACAAAAACTACGAACAAGTTGAAATCAGTAGATTAGATTTCTGCTGTGTTCTGTTTTGTGTTTCGACGTCAGAGCACGAGAGTCAGCGTAAAGCCGATTATTACAGCTCGTCCCCTTCAAGTATCAGCCCTTCATTTATCCAACAGCAGAAATATTTAATACGCATTTTTTTGGGTGATGTTTTATTTTACAGGTCGCAGAATTTCCTGGTGAGAACTTTGTAATTTGGTACAAAGACAGTTCAGTCAGCTGAGTTTATAAGCAGTTATTGATATCCACAGACATTTTCTGTGGATATCACAGAAAACCGCTAAATAAATCATAATGACTAAAGAAACCCACAGAGATCAATCTTTCAGTAGTTATTAGAAACTTTATTCACCAGATTTGTTTAGTTGTATGCTTGCCTGAAGACAAATTTAATATTTTCAGGGTGCAGTTTCACCTTATCGACCCCTTTTACAGCTAAAAAGCTCTGATTAGGTAGTTTGCACTATGTTAAAGACCAAGCTGGTGAACATTTAGCAGCTGAAAAGCCAGATGTTTCCCTTGATAGAGAGCAAAAAGGAGACTAAATATGAATGCTGATGTTCCTCAGTATCTAACGGATGTGTAGATAGTCAGTGTTTTGCTAAAAGGTTTTACTTCAACAACTTTATAAGGCGATAATATATCAAATGTTGTGTTAACAGCTTCCTCCGCTGCCCCTAAGTGACCAATAAGATCTATTATTGCAGCTTTTTTAGTATCACATTACATTGTTTCCCTCCCAGAAACCTTCTTAGAAATACGGTTACAGAGGTACAAGTTGCATATCAGCTGCTTTCAGGAGATTTTAGAGACCTGTAAAATGAGGCGTCATTATTAATGTTTTCTCTTAAGAAGCCTGTCGGCCATTTTCCATTTAAAAAAAGGGAACTCGAGCCATTTTCACAGAGAAAAGGAGAGTTTTTATCCTGAAGTACGTGTCTTATTGAAGGATTTTGATCCTCTCAGCTACAAAAAGCATTTGCAGTAGACGGTCTGTGCACTCGCACTGCTCATTTTGAATAGAAAGTGCCACCAAGATGATAAAAATAAGGATAAATTTTGTAAATTGGTTGGTTTCTAACATTTTCTAATAACCTAAAGGGTCATTTATGATACGCACAGCTGTCAGTCACAGTGAACAACGCTGACACTGCAGCTTTTTAACGCCTCCTCGACAGGTTTTCTGCATTACTGACCGGCAGAAGGACGCAAACAATCACGTTTCTGTCAACAGTGTCAGATTTTTTTGCACAGTGGCGTCGACGCCGCTTCTGTAGAGTTGAATTTGAGCTTCTCCCGGTATCGCTGTCGGCCGTGACTGGCTTCACATCTTCTTTCAGTTTGTCTTCTTTTCTTTTTATGTTATAACATGAAGCTCAGCCCGGCTCGGTCAGCAAAAGCAGGGAAACGATGGCGTGAAGTCGACATTGTTAGTTTGAAAAAAGGCCAAAGGCTGCTGGTGACAGAAATGTCCTGAGAAAAAACATATTTAGACATTTTTGGACATTTTCACTTTGTGTAAGCTGATATTTTATAATGTTTATGTCCGAACTTTGAACCAGAAAAATGCTTTCTTTTCAATATGTGGGTTGTTGGTGTTGGGAAAAGAGTCTTTCATTCCTTAAAAAAAAACAGAAAAAAAGTTGGGTGTAAAGAGTCTTTTTCAGGGCACGGTGTCAAAAAAATGAGCTCAGTGCCAGAGCGCAGTATTTCCTGTCTGCTTTACTTCCCCCAGTGTTACCATCTGTTCACAGAGATAAAAACAAGACTTTAAAACTCTTTTAAATAATATACTTCTCTTCAATACTTTTGGCTCAAGCCTGAACTTGCCAATCAAACAGCGAACTTCGAGCTGTGATGTAAATACTCGAGGCCCGTTTCCTCGACTTTAAGGTCACTTTTCTGTTATTTCCAGCTCACTTTAAGCTTTTTCTTTTTTTTTTCTTTCTTTTTTTTTGGGGTCCAAATATGTTGGTTGCAACAAGGCAAAATGAATGTACTACACAAACGTTCCTAAGAATATGTTGACAAGGAAAATCTAAATCAAAGGTATGGTGATAAAATTCCAACATGTGTGAAAAGACGTGATGAAATGAAACGTCCCAAACTACTCCAAAAATATGAGTTTCAGTCCTTTTGTTTTTTTCTTGTTTTATTTTATTGAGGCTGTTGTTGCAGATGTGTATAATCATTGCCAATTTTGTGTGTGCCTAAACACACACACACATACACACACATTCATTCATGCATTCCTCTCTTATTGCCTTGTACAGTATACAAGCTGAAAAGTGACGTTTCAGAAAGGGAAGTGAACTTTTATGTTTCTCTTGGATCAAGAAGAGGCACTTTTTTTTTTTTTTTTTGGAAAAGCTGGGAATCACTCTATAATATTATCCAGTTTGTCTCCATTTTGGTGTCTTTTTTCCTCCGGATGGTTTCAACTGTTACTCGGACTGAAACGAGTGGATTTTAAAGGTGATCTCAGACCCTTTTTTTTTTTTTTTTTTCACTGTATGTCTCGATTCGACGAGGAAATACGAGCTCAACATTATTTTTGAGTCAAACTTTCCTCTCTCTGAGAGACTCCGGTCCAATCGCCGCATTGCACAAGTCTTTTTGTCGCTATTTATGTTATGTTCTTTCAGCATGTCTTGGAATGCCATGTTCTTAGTACTTCTGACACTTTATAGTGTAATACATTTTATAATAAATTCTTTACCTAACGTCTTTGTCTCTGTTTGAATTAATACACAAAAAACGGAACATTTTAAAGGTTCCTGAAGTAGCATTGAAGGAGTAAATTTATTAACCTTTATTAGGATCATTGAGGAACATTTACAACAGTGTCGAGAAACAACAAAACACGCAAAACAATCTTAGGTAAAAGAGAATAAAAAATAAAGAAATAAAAGAAAAGAAAATTATGACTAAATACAAGTAAACATATAAGATTATGGTAAAGTTAGAGGAAGTAAAAAATTACAATCAATTAAAACAAGGTTTGAGATAAAGCTTTTGAACTGCTGTATTGATGATAAAAAAAATCTCATTTTAAGACCTTTTGCAGATTGTTCCAAGTGTACGGTGCATTATTATAAGAGAAATACATTTATCCTTTTTCAGTTCTGACTAATGGAGTATAGAGCAACAACCAGTTCTGTGACTTCAGGGTTAAAAGAGATGAAATATAGGGAGGCAGTAACAGTCACAAAGCTTTAAATATGAATAAAAAAACAATGCTGATCTCTCCTCACTGCCAGGGATGACCAGCCAGAGTGCAGTGGTGGATACAGTAGGGATCGTTGGTTATAAACTTAAGGCTGAGTGGTACGCAGCATCCAGTGAATTCAGTGTAGTAGTAGCTGCTCTTCCATAAATTACATCCACATAACCCAAAACAGATCAAAACAGTGACTCAACAATTATTTTTCCATGTAGAATAATGAAGCAGTTTATAATTCTATACAGAAGAAAATTATACTTTAACCCTTACAAACTCATATTCTGATGCTTCACAATATCCCTTCATAATGAGCCTCTAAACTGAACTTATGAACCACAAATCTATTTTTCACTCATAAATATTTCTCCAGTCATAAATGCAATAAGTGTCTTAGAATATTTTTATTGTGAAATGCCTCATTCATGAGTTTATCTTCTTTGTTGTATCTAAATGAGGACAGCAGGGACAGACGTGGGTGTCTTTCTTGTCCTTCCTCTGTCAGATTCCAGGCTGTGTTATTCACACTTCTCTGGCTTCATTGTGGAGCTTCAGCTGCGGGAACGTCAACACCCATACACACACACAAACACACCCCCACCCACACACTCACACACTCACACACTCACATGATCTAAAGCACGCTGGGTTTGTCTTAACTTGCCCGCAACTGCTGATTGTGTTGAGTGTCGTTCGAAAATAATTGTACAGAGAGAGATTATTGGAGCAGAAGTCATGAAGGTTGAACAGTGGGAATCTGAATCTGTAAACAACGGTGCAAACAACAGAATTTAAATAATAGATCTGGTGAAATGTTTAAATATTAGTAGTTTTTATGAAAGCTTTAATTACAGACCAATTTCACATGTAGCACTTTGTAAAGTCAGCTTCAGGTGCAAAGTCTAAGGTATGTTTTAAACTAGATTAAATTAACAATTAACGATTAACAATTGGTTTAATAACCTCAATGAAAGTCTGAAAACTGAACTTTTTTATATTTAATCACACTTTCGAGATTGATTCATCTTCAAAATGCAAAATAAACCATCTTCCTCCATTATTTCTGCCCAGATGTACAGTGAATATTTTATACAGTACAATATGATACGTCACTAATGGATACATGGAAACACCTTTAATACAGTCTGGTGCATGTAAGCAAATAAAATTAAACCTTAAATCCAGTTTTGGAAAATGTATTTAGATCCTTTACTTGAGTAAAAGTACAAATACAGCAAAGTAAAAGTACTCTGTTACTCGTGAAAGCCCTGCATGTAAAATCCTACATTAGTAAAAGTGCTAAAAGTTTTAGTAATTCAATTTAAACCACTTTATTTTTCCCCGAGGGGCAGTTTGCAGAGTAGAGCAGCAGAGTCTCCTAGTAACATGATACAGGAACATTTATAATACATTAAATACATTGTAGCTCTGTGTAATAATATCCATATATAGATTAATAAAATGTCAATATTAGTGCAATAAGTGTAAAGTAGTATGATGCAGCACAATGCAAAATTTCATGGTTTCATCCAACGTGTCAAACTTCCTCATCATAAATATTCAACTTGTGTCACATCACGCGGAGACGGGGAAAAACTCAATCTATAGACAAACCGGTTGAGTTTCATTCTTGTCAGCCCAAGAACTGTAAAGAAGTCTGTCGACAACACAGCTGAGCTTTTACAGGAAATATAACATATCCTACTTACTGTAAAAACTGTCACGTTATTAAACATTTTAACATTTCCTTAATATTTGCGGAGGTATGACGAGGTTTATTATCATTGTGTAAAGGACTCCATCACAGGGTTACGTGACCAGATCAATACTGTTAAGAAACTTCTCAATGGCGGCTGTTATGTGAGAAAACAACATGTCGGAGGGATGGTGACCTCGGTCTGTTAACCTTTGTGTCTGAGATGGAAAGACCAGACAAGTGGCTGATAACCTTCCTCAACTACTGTCTTTGTCTGAGAGGTGACCTAATCTGACAAACCTTTTTAAAAAATATGTTAATGATTCACAGAGTACACCGTCTGGCCTTCAATACAGCTAGACAGACTGAATATTCATCGAAAAACAGATCGCTGTGGACAGGAAATGAGTCTGATTGGCCATCACTTCTTAATTAACCCCCGAAAACACCAAACGCCCCTTAATCTGAGACTAGGGTAAAACCGATATCAATAAATGTGTTCTTTCATTTACAAACCCAAAGCCCTTATAACAACTTAATTTGAAAAGCCTTAAAATGTTCAAGTTAAGTAGAATTTAAGGGGCATATAATCTCCTATTTATCAATTTAAGGAGTAATTAAGGGGTTCATATCAAATTAAGTAGAGTGCATGGCTTTCCATTCATTTATACATTAATTTGCTTCCAACTTAAGGCCTTTAAATGTATGACTTAAGGGGTCCATTAAAAATCCCTTAATTATCAATTTAAGGAGTGATTCGTAGTAGTAGTACTTAGTAGTATCAAATTAAGTAGATTGCATGATTTTTCTCTTAATATATACATTAATTTGCTGCAAACTTAAATTTCCCCTTAATTAGCAAATTAAGGCTTTTAAGTGTATGATTTACCCCTTAAAAACATGCAAATAATTAATTAAAAACCCAATATTTGTCCATTTAAGGAGTAATTAAGCCTTTAAAAACCCGAGTTTGAAACCCCTGTAATTATCAAATTAAGTAATTGTACATTTACAGTTTATATACAGTTACTTTATATGCATTTGTTTTTCTCCACATAGTTGTCACACTGTAGATGATTTTTCTTACAAAACACATGATCAGTTAATAAAATACGATGCTTTATTATGAATTAAAGAACCCAACAGTTCACAAAGTAGTTAAACATGCCTCCGACTTAATTAGCTTCAACATAAAATTTCTCCTTACATATTGATGATTCAGCAAAAAAATACTTTGAAAATGGAATATTCTGCATAACTTTTACCAATAAGATTTAACGACTTTACACTTCTGCTTATATTTATGTATGTTTTCTGCATCAGAACTTTGATTTAAGCAAATAACGTGAGAACTTCCTCCACTAATGCTGACTACATCCACTGCAGTCATCCTGGTTTTTCAGATGACTCTGACGGTTTGGTAATTGTGCAGACTTGCTCATACAGAAAATGCTCAGTCAATCATTGTCATGTGTCGCTGTGTTTGAGCAACAGGATCCAGTCACACGTCAGCTGCTCAGGACGCTTTCTGCTTTCTGCAAATGCAAGAAAATGATGTACTTTTAGCTTACTGTATTTAGGTTTGATGCCATGTTAACTTGACCACAACATCACGTGACAATAGATGAACAGGCGCAGATGAATCATGTCCTGTACATCATAGTCGGTTTTAAATCAGGTCTGTCCCAAAGCAGCAGTCAGGTGCTCACATGAACACTGAAGCAGGTTTTTCTTGCCATAATCATTCCCGTTCATTGATCCCTTCATAATGCATCCTCCTTCTGTGCAAAAAACTTATTTAAAAGTTCATCTGACGCTAATATGAAGTTTCAGCTTTGTCCAATTGAGTCAAATCAAGTAGATATCTTTCAATGTTAGTGTTTTTAATGCCAAAGTCCTTCTTTTTGTTACTATACTTCCTCCACAGCTCAATAGGGAAAATATTTAAAAAATAAGTTTACAAGTCAGACTTATATGAGACTGAGGAGGCTTTAAAGGGACTCGTTCATGTATTTTTTAGTAGTTAAAACAATTCTGGTTGCTCCATTTTGCAAGATAATGGTGCCATAATAACCATTACTGTACATACATTACGTTACATTTGCCCACATAGCAACAGATCTGTCCATTTATAGGAGTGTAGACTGAGTTTCAGCATTACGTCATGCAAAAACTAACATGTTGGTTTTGAGAGGCAATGATACTGATGCAAATGATGCAAAATACTGAGGTGAAGATCTGGACTACAACATGTTTTACTTATGTACATAAATATTATCAGCAAATTAAATCAAAAGCCAACTCATAATGCAGAACAGCTCTTTTCAGAGTGTTTTTCATATTAGTTAATCATTATTACATATGCATTAACAGCTAATGAATGTCATAGCTTGTTGAAGTGGAGCTACTTTTACCTTCTTTTTAATCTTTAATATCATGAGTCATATCATATGTTTGTTTATTATATAGAATCTGAACCTGCAAAGTAACTTAAGGCATCAAATGAATGTAGGTGAGTAAAAGAAAACACCAATGTTTCACTCTGAAATGCAGAAGAGTAGAAGAAGAAAAAAAAATTGAAATATTAAAGTGTATTAATTTAATATTAAGTTGACTTTACACTCCTACATCACTGTCAAGAACAAGAAGCAATACAAGTACAAGAACAAGAGGTTTGCTTATGAAACTGTGATGAGTCTGCCTGTTCAGTGTTTCACAATGTTATCAGTCACATGAGCGTCGACCCTGATTAACTCAGACTTTGTGCCGGCAGTTCGTGGAAGTCCTGCCATGATGCATATTCATATCCTCCCACTGCTGTGATATACTGTAAAAACATTGACCGTCGGTGATAGCATTATGCATCTTATCTATCCTTTATAGATCACACTGTATGTTAAATACATGTTCAGACAATAACTGTCAATCTTATTCACCAGATGATCAATGTTCCTCTTTTTTTGTTTCTTTTTAATCTGTGTGACTGTGCAATTGTCACATAATTAAATAAAGTTACATGCATCTACTTTTATACAAGAAAATGGTCAGAAAGTATTGCAGCAATTCCTTGTTTAGAGTCCAGCAGTCATAATCCAAACAGAGTAGAGTGAACTTGAGGACAAATACTTCAGTTTCTCTGACAGTGGATACAAATCTCAACTAGTCTTGCACTCATGTAGTCATTTTGAGTCTTTTTAGCAACAAATAAATACTTAATATTACAGTAAAGACTGGGTTGAGGAGCAAACACTGTACATTTCATGCAGAAGTGGTAGTGTAAGGAACCATGTAATGATGGCTCTTCTCTAGCAAGGACCACACCATCCAAAAAAAGATTAAATTATTTATTCGGAGGAAGATGACTAAAGATGATTAGGTGATATAAATAGGAGTGCTGGAAGCAGAACAGTATCGCTGCAGTCCTGCACTTGAAACTTCATCAGATAAGATTCAAATATTGGAGCCCATAAACTGTAAAGGTTTAAATATGTCGTGCTGAAAAAATATTGACCTACAGTATCTTAGATGTTCGTTTGCTGTTCGTTTGCTGTGTAAACACACTGCAGCTGCCATTAAAAGCCTTGACATGATGCACACAAGAAAACTGGGTTACGCTTTTAGTAACATGGCTTCTGTGCCATGTGTGAAAATCTACAAATAGATAAAAATGTAAAATGCTGGAAACTAACTTATCCAGACCTATGGAGTCTACCATAGTATGTGTAACTTTCAGCTGCAGTTGTTCTTCCTCCTTTCTTCATACCTTCGCTCTGCTGTCACAGCGATATTTACACAGTCTTAAAGTCTTTGTCATGAACATGTGCGAATGGAAAAAGCTGATTACAAACCTTGGTTACTCTCATGCATGGCCCAAAAATACTCTTTTATCAGGTGAAGCTGGAAAAAATCACCTACCCCAGTATGGAAACTACATTTCTTGTATATGCAACCTTAAATAAATTAAATTACTGCAGAGGAAAGACTGTAATGTGTCAACAGGTTCACAACCTTCAGTCAGGTGTCCATATGAACACTGTGTTCCTCCTGTTCATACTGGCCTTCAAATGTGTTTCAGTGGAAGTGATGGAGGCCAAAATTCACAAATATTTCATACATAAATGCATTAAAACGTTTATCTGAAGCTTATGTGACGCTTCAGCAGTATGAGTTAGTCATATTAAGTGGATATCTGCCATATTTACAATCTTTTTAGCATCAAATTCCCTCTTAGTGTTTCCCTATTGAGCTGTAGTGGAAGTATAGTAACAAAAAGAGGGACTTTTGCACTAAAAAGACTGTATTGTTGAAAGATATCTACTTGATTTGACTCATTTGGATGACTGAAGCTTCATATTAGCTTCAGATAAACTTTTAAATACATATTTATAAAGAAAGAGGACTGTGGATTTTGTCCACAATCACTTTACATTATAAGTGCATTGTGAAGGGATAGTTGAATGAACAGGAATTATTATGGCAAGAAAAAACAGTTTCAGTGTTCATGTAAGAGCCTGACTGTAAAGGACATGATTCATCTGAGCCTGTTGTGGTTTCACACCTATATACGATAAGCTAAAAATACATAATTCCCTTGCATTTGCTTCATAGAAGCTTCAGATAAACTTTTGACCCGTACATACTGTTCATGGTCAAATTTGACCCATTTTTCCACCTGAGAGCTGTAAAAGTACTTTTTCTTTTAGCCTGCAATTTGATGTCTTCCCTCAATGTAACCAAGAATATACAAAAAAGGAAATATATATTCATCCAAAATTTCAAGAAGTTCACTATTCACATTTAACATAATTCGTTGAAATAGCTCTCATGTTTCATGTAACATTGGACCATAATAGGCCCTATGGTGTTTTTTATATAGGTTTTTTTTCTAATAAAAAAACTAATGAATAAACTCTCTCTGTTCTCTGAACGCTTCACTAAGGATAAATCATGTTTATCTGTGACTGATGAGCTCTTTATGAATGATTTGTGGTTCAGAAGTTTGAGACTAATTATGTGAGGAAATACTGTGACAGTATGTGAGGGTTAAATACATGTTTTGCATTGTAAATGCATTATGAGGAGAGCAAGAAAAACATGCTCCAGTGTTCATTTGGGCACCTGACTGTTGTGCTTTCCCCCTTTAAATAGACGTCAACACATGTCTGGTATGTGTTTATTTATGTTTACATGGGGGTGAGGGGTTGAAATTGCATCCCAAAGCCCTGAAAGAATCCAAATAATCCAAATACAAATCCAGTAACATATGTAAGATGAAAAAAACCAACCATGTGTTAATGAATTGGCCTTTTTTCCGCTCTTTTAGCAACAAACAAGTCTGTGAATCAAACACTATGTACTGCTGGAGAGAGAGGAGGGGGAGGGGGGGGGGGAATCGGGGATCACGTGTTTTCATGGTGACCTCACACCAAGGAGGCGGGGCTTCAGCGCTCATAAACAAGGAATGGACCAATCAGAGAGCTCGGTGGGCTGTCACTCATGTAGCAGACAGGCCTTATAAACTTTGTGTAGCTCGCTCGGTGCTTTATTTTCTCCTCCATCCTCCACTAGCGAACATTTATAAGATACAGTAAGTTTTTTCTGCATTTATCACTCATTTTTCTTGCTTTATAACACGAAGACACGAATTGAAACCTAAATGTCGTATTTAAAGCAGAAATGTTGATGATAGCTCTTTGTTTGTGGGGTTTTTTTTTGTCATTATAATGGTCTAGAGTCAGGTTTAAAAATATACTTAACTTAAAATCTCAGTTTTGTGGGTTTTTTTTAAAAGTGACAAATATATCAACATGTTTATTATTTATCTGCCTGTCTTTTAGCTACCTTGTGTATAGCTGCCCTTTGTCGTCGTCTTTTTTTAGCTACCTCCATTGGTTTATCTTTATCTATTAAGCTGATCACGATGGATATAAATATATATGGCTGCTATATTTTTTTGGGCACTGGCCTGGTTAAAGTTTTGGTTTTCTTTTCGTTTTCCTGGTCGGTGGTTTCGATGCTCTCCTGGCCTTGTTTTCTTGGCTCAGCTGCAGCTCCAGATCCCGTGACTGGGAACAAAACAACAGGATCAGCTTTCTTCTTCTTGTTGCATAGTTTATAGCTTCCACTCCTCACCTTTTAAAACACGACGAAAACCCACCTTAAATACTCAATACCAATCCATTTCTTGCACCTAATCCACAATATAGCATTTTATTTCAGCTCATTTGGCGTATAATCCCTGTTTTTTGTCTTTTGTAAATCGGGAATGACTGTGCAGCTTTTAATGCATGAATCATTGCAGTTGTGTACAAAGTGTACTATGCAGGATGAAGGCGGTGCATGATGAGTAACAAGATCAGGAAATCGTATGAGAAGGAATTTCGATGGAAAATTACTATTACTGAACGATTTTCCCATGAAAGAAATGTTTTGTAGGCTTGTGCATGTAATGGAGTCTGGTCTGCAGAAACACCAGCTGCAGTGTGTTTTTGTGGAGAACTTCCGGTCTCCCATAAATGATTAACTTAAAGGGTAAATGAGTCATAACTTAATGTATGTGTTGTTTTTTTCAACAGTAGGAAGCCACAATGCTGCCCCTAGCTGTTTTGGCAGTGTGCCTCAGTGCAAGCCTCTCAGCTCCAGCTTTGGACTCACAACTAGATGATCACTGGAATATGTGGAAGAGCTGGCACAGTAAAAAGTACCATGAGGTGGAGTATTGAGTTTTCTTTTTTTTCTTTCTTTCACGCTAACCTCCTTTTTATTCTGATCTGCCAGTTACCTACGAAATGTCTGACTGTCTTCTTTTGTCTTTTTTTCTTGCAGAAGGAGGAGGGGTGGAGGAGAATGGTTTGGGAGAAAAACTTGAGGAAGATCGAGCTGCACAACCTGGAGCACTCCTTGGGCACGCACACTTACCGCCTGAGCATGAACCACTTTGGCGACATGGTAAACATCCACAGCTTCAGCACGCAAACCCACGTTTACACCTTGTTTCATGTGGAAAATCAAGAGTATAGAAAGTTTTTGCAAAAATAATAGTAAAGTGCAACCTTAAATTAGGGATATATGAAGTTAATAACAGGGATTTGAGTGCAGTCTGTCACAAAACAACATGCAAATATTACAATTATGCATAAAACAAGTTTTAAAAAATGAAAGTAACACTTTGGTCTTTGATAGACAAACATTAAAAATATGAAGGCAAAGCATGTAAAATTGAGGTGTAAGACAGGAGAAAAAACCCTAAAAACTTCATAACTGTGCTTATAGTTGCTATAGATGGAAATTAAATCTACATAAGTCAACTCAAAATACAAAGAAGCAAATTTACTTATGCACTCAAATGTCAGTTTTCCCTAAATCACCTAATGATCCATGAGTCTCTGCAGCTTAGAAACCACACACTACTCACTTCTGCTTGTTACCATTTTACCTTCAAGTCTTACTGTTCTTATATCCGTGCCGTGCTAGACACCCTAACTTTTTTTTATTGATTTTATATATCTTATTTGTTTTTCCCCGCAGACACACGAGGAGTTCAGGCAGCTCATGAACGGTTACAAGCTCAAAACACAGAGAAAGTTCAAGGGATCGCTGTTCATGGAGCCCAACTTCCTGGAGGCCCCACGTGCCGTGGACTTCAGGGATAAGGGATACGTTACTCCCGTTAAGGACCAGGTAACTACTTCTTGTTTTTGTTTTCTCCGGTGCACGATTATCTCAAATTGCCTCGAGGCTCTTTCTCTCTGGCAACCACACCTGATATGAAATATCAAGTTGTGGTGACACATATTGATCTTTGTGGAGGCAGTCAGGTGATATTTAAAGTGTTGAAATGATGTGGCAATAACATCACAGGGAGATTCAGACACTAGTGAAGAGTTTTAGGGGGATTGTGGTGAGTCATGCAACCTACAAACACACATTACTAGTTCTTCTTGCAGTGTTTCTTAAGTATCAACTAAGGACTTACTGGAGGAGTTTGGTAACTTCTACAAACACACTTAACCCTCACATACTAAAAAAAAATGAGTCAAATATGAGCCTGAACAGTATGTAAGGGTTACATATTTTAAATATTACTCTTACTCAGTTTTAAGTTGTTTTTTTGGTTGGTTGTTACAAGATCTTTTCTTAATCGCTGTGTTGACATTTTGAGCTGATCTAACATTCAGACTGAAGCACTGCAGTAAACAAGCTGACGTAATGATGCAGCTGAAACAGCTGCATCATTACCACTTTTTCTGCTGTCGTAAATGTTTAACTTGAACACAAAGATAAGATGGCCACTTGTTGGTTGTTTTTGTTATCTGTGTGCTCCACATACACCACCACCACCACCTCCTCCTCTTCTGTGACAGCACAGTTTGTTCTCTCCTCCCCCTTTTTGGCATAGATTAACGCTGTAAGATGAAACCAGTCCGACCAGCCCTTATACTCACCATAAAGCTTCAAAGCAGGCCAAGGTGGATCTTATATATTAGGTCAAAGAGGCGCAGCGCAACATACAATACAACTTTTATTTATAGCGGCAATGTGCATTCCTGAGCTAGTGAAACAAGGGGCAATAAGAAGAAACAGAGTGCAATAAGAAAACAGCATAAAAATAACATGTAGACTCTATTTATAGCCCTGCAGCTATAATGACAAACAAGTCAGCTGGATACATGAACAGCTAAAGGGCTCGAACCAAAGAAATTGATCCCTAAATCTACTAAAACTGTAAAATATCTGCATTGAAGTAGATAAAACTCTACTTACTGTATTTCACTTCAGAATTACAGCAATATAATGACATCAGACAGTAACAGAAGCCCACGAAAAGCAGAAATAAACGGCACATTGACTCATATCTTAACTAATAATACTCAACTTAAAAAAAAAAAAAAGCAGAAATGCAATTCAGCAGCTTTTTAATGTAACCCCTCCATCTGTTCTTGTTCTTCAGGGTCAGTGCGGTTCTTGCTGGGCCTTCAGCACCACCGGAGCTCTGGAGGGTCAGCTTTTCAGGAAGAGCGGCAAGCTGGTGTCTCTGAGCGAGCAGAACCTGGTGGACTGCTCCAGACCCGAGGGCAACGAGGGCTGCAACGGTGGTCTGATGGACCAGGCCTTCCAGTATGTCAAGGACAACCAGGGCCTGGACTCCGAGGACTCCTACCCTTACCTGGGAACGGTACGTGACCTATGGGATCATTATCATCACATTTAAAGGCCTTTTTATATGGATTTGGATCCAGTTTAAGTATAAAAGTTTAGACTTTTATTCATTCTGGTAAATCCAAAGTTTCTTCTATCCAATTTTTTGCATCCAGTCGTGATATTTTACTTATTTTCCATCGTAAAGGGCTGAATTAAGATTAAACTGTCAAATCAGCTTGGATCGTTTGTTGAAATGAGCTTAAACTAATAACTTCCACATTCAGTTATTATTAAAATCTTGACTTCAGAAGTTTGTGTTGCAACAACTTCCCACTCATCGTCTCCTTTTTTCTTCCTCTTCTTCCAGGATGACCAGCCGTGTCACTACGACCCCAACTACAACTCTGCCAACGACACCGGGTTCGTCGACGTCCCCAGCGGTAAGGAGCGTGCCCTGATGAAGGCTGTGGCCTCCGTGGGACCCGTGTCCGTAGCCATCGACGCCGGTCATGAGTCTTTCCAGTTCTACCAATCAGGTCAGCTCTCAGTTTTGTTAAGAATCAGGTTTTCTTTTTTTTACCATTGTTATACTTCACCAGCTGTGTTTATAAGAGTTTACATGAGGCTGACTCGTTGTTTGGATGGTTTTTTATTTATTTAGGAATCTACTACGAGAAGGACTGCAGCAGTGAGGAGCTGGACCATGGCGTGCTGGTGGTGGGTTATGGCTTCGAGGGAGAAGACGTGGACGGAAAGAAATACTGGATTGTCAAGAACAGGTCAGTCAGAAATGTTAAACTTAACTCTTACATGGTGATTTGTTTTTGTTTGAGGTACAATAAGTATACATTTCACCCTGCAAAGATAAACTGAGCCTATAATTAAATTGTTAAGTATTATGAGAGGATCATTGGATCTTAGGTATAGTTTTAAAATGTGAGAAAACAAGATTTCACATCCTATATGTAAGGAGTTTTAGTGCTTTTACTCTATTTAATTTTGCCAAATTGTTTAATTTACAGGCAGATTAAATTTAAGATTCAAATATCTCTATATTCAGTCACATACAGGATTTTTTGTGTAGTTTCAGGTTTATTTATTTCAAATCAAGAGGAATTGCAGCTCCTTAAATTGAATGAACCTCTCTGAATGATGTGCAATAATGACATTTCTCTTAAGTTAAGCTCCTGTAAAACTGCAGATACACAAAAGCCAATTAAGTCCATTAAACTAATCACTTGACTGTTCTTCTTGCAGCTGGAGTGAAAAGTGGGGCAACAAAGGCTACATCTACATGGCCAAGGACAGAAAGAACCACTGCGGCATTGCAACAGCAGCCAGTTATCCTTTGGTGTAACAGCAGCACAGCTCCACTCTGCAGCAACGCTCTGCAGCACCATTGTGTTTTTTTATTGCAATAGTTTGGCTGGAGAGGATCGAGAAAGAGAAGCAGGAGAAAGCTTCAGTCACTGCGACTCATTGACAGGAGATTCTGCGATGTTTTATGGAGAAACACAGATTTTAGGGAAAATGGTGCCGTTTTTGTTCCGACTGGTTTTATGCCACTTTATTTGTTTTTCTTTTCCTTTTTTTAAAAAAAAGATTTTAGGTTGGTGTTTATTCTTTGTAAATATGTGTATGCTACTTGGTGAGTAAAGCGTTTTCAAAATGCTTCATCATTGTAAATGATTTTTTTTCTATTTTTACTGTGATCAATTAAAGTTGTGAAACACTAGATTGATGTTTTTTGGACTTTGTGAAGATTTA
Organism: Scomber scombrus; assembly: GCF_963691925.1. Lineage (NCBI taxonomy): Eukaryota > Metazoa > Chordata > Actinopteri > Scombriformes > Scombridae > Scomber > Scomber scombrus. The sequence goes on from NC_084973.1 coordinate 27,953,909, forward strand.
CGTTAGTATTTTGAACACGTCGGTCCATTTTTGATCCTTTTTTGGATCATACACACTGTTGAAAACCACTTATCTCCAAATATAACTTTTTATTAGCTAGAAAAACATTTTTATTTTGGGTTTTGTGACAGAAGTGGCATAAAACACTTTAATTCATCTGAAAACTTAAGTCAAAACTCTCACTGAACAGCGACTCTATGCACATAGCACTGTTAATATGCACTTACGCCAATTTATTTCTGTTGTTTCTCCAACAAAAGTGAGAGAAAGTGACACAAATATGGATTGAAATTTAAGATTTTAACATAAACCTCCAAATGTTTCCGGTTGTGTGTTATAATCATTTTTAAAAGGAGCTTAAAGTCCGTTAAGTTATCAAACACGTGTTTTATCTTGTTGTTCCTCCTTTTTAAAAGACAATGTAAATCGAAGCAATGTTTCATTCAGATTTCTATCAGCACTAATTGAACTAATCATTGATCGAGTGTTTTTGTAAAACCAAATCATGCTCTTCAAATTCCTCCTCAGCACTTTAATGGATCAATATGACTACATAATAGATCCAGCTCTTCCTGGAAGACATTAATCAAACTTTTATCTTTAAAAATGTCTTTTATGTTTGATACTTTGAGTTTTTAAAAAGTATAATTCTGTATTCAGAGCATACCTTCTACATGAGTGTTCAGCTATACTCTGCTGTTAGTCACACACAACAAAGACCAGTCAGATGATCTGTAAAATGAAAGGAGAAAGCAGCCGTGCTCAGTAAAGTGTGGTACTCTGATCTTATAGGATTATTGATTCTTTTACAATGGTGTTGATTCATAAGGAAACTGGCTGCTGGGAAAAGATGTCGATGACCTAATAAAAACTATGTAAGACCATAAAGATGACTTGATAAGCTTGTTTACTGAAAGTGTCCTCATTCTGAAACTTAAGTGTTGGCAAGGACTGCAACTAACTGGGACTTTGACTGATTAAATTGGGTTAGTATCAACTAGATTGTTTAAAGACTAAATGATGGATCAATTATAAATAAAGTGTCAGAAAATGGTGAAAAAGTCCAAAATTCAAAGATATAAAACAAGAATCTTCATGACTGAGAGACTGTAAACAACAAATATTTTGCACCTTAATAAATAATTAAACAATTATCCAAATCTTTGTGCTATTAAAGCAAATGATCATTTCTGTCCAGAGGAGCCACTGTAATTAGGTGAACATGCTTCAGGAGATTCAATTAAATTTAAAAGCAGGAAGTCTTGAAAATGGTGCTAAAATGATTAAACAAAAAGTTGTATGTATTTTGAGGTGCAGCAATCAGATTTCACTTGTTACATACTGTAGTAGTGTATTTTGTAGGTAATCTTAATTCTTTACCCTTTTTAAATCATTACCAATCAAACATGAGAAAACACAAGTAAGTATTTAATGTATTTAAAAATCTGTCTGAATTCTTGGGAAAAAAATAGGTTAAATCTCAGTGATATTTCCCTGTTAGGTTATTGTAGGTCAGATGTGGCTCGCAGACTGACCCACATCACAGCATTAAAGTGTCATGTATTAACAGTAACGCTGGTCAGGTTAAATTGGGGACAAAAGTCTTGTCCCCAATTGGTAAAACATTGGGGTTAAGATGAAGTTAGGGTTAGGTTTAGTTAAGTAGTGGTTATGGTTGGGCTTGGGGTTAGTCTACAGGAAATGAATGTAAGTCTATGTAAATACACCAAAAGTGCCTTAAGTGTGTTTGTGAGGTCTGTCTCAGGCTACTTATGAGGACACGTTTCAGTTAATTGGAGACATTTGTGCAACTGAGGACAAAAAGCGGTGTCCCCAATTAGGAAAAAAGCCGTCTGGAAATTAATTTAAATCTATGTAACGTGCCAGAAAGTGACCGTGACCTGATACGTGTGTGTGTATGTGTGTGTGTGTGTGTGTGTGTGTGTGTGTGTGTGGGTGTTCCTGTAATATATTTACTTCACCTCTCAGCTCAGTGCAGACTGACACGCCAACAGTCTGAGCAGGAGGAGGAATGTGTTGTGCAACCTAAAAACAGGACAGAGAGTGAGTGACCGAGGGAGAGAGAGAGAGAGAGAGAGAGAAAGAGAGAGAGAGAGAGACAGAGAGAGTGGGTGATATTTAAGGGTCAGTTCACCTAAATCACATAAACATATTTACAGTCTTTAAGCTGCAGTGAAGCGGGACTTTGGCACTAAAAAGACTGAAACGTTGAAAGATATGATTTGACTCATTTGGACGACTTCAGATCAACTTTAAAATAGCTTTATATGGCTTAGTCATATCAAGTGGATATCTGCCACATTTATAGCCTTTTTAGCATCATTCTCTCTTTGTGTTTCCCTGTTAAGCTGTGATAAAAGTATAGCAACAAAAAGAGGAACTTTGGCACTAAAAAGACTGTAACGTTGAAAGATATCTACATGATTTGACTCATTTCAGTAGTTTCATATTAGCTTCAGATGAACTTTTAAGAACATTTTTGCACAGAAGGAGGACTGTGGATTTTTCCCCCTTCACTGTAAGTTTATTATGAAGGGATCTTCCAATGGTCAGTATGAACGGGAGGAATGATTACAACAAGAAAAACTAATGTGTCAGAGTTCATTTCACTATTTATTTCATGTATTTATTGCTTTAGGATAGACTTGAAAAATTGTGAATCTATCCTTTAACCTTCGAAACTATTGCTGCAACCCAGAGATATTTCTGAAAAGCACCCATCAACATTTCCTTTGTCCTTTGTCATGGATCCTCATTTCCCATCAGTCTCTCCTCTAATTTCCTGTCATCTCTGTACTATCAGACGCCAAAAAATATATATATATATTTTTGAACCTAAAAGCATCTGATCTTCCCCATAGAAACTGTTTCTGAAACTGCCACATAGGTTGGAAAGGAGCTGCATCCTCTCATCTCAGCATATAAGCAGAACTAACTATTTTCACATCAATAATCCAGACACAGTACGAGCCAACAGCGATGTATGATTAACGATGTTTGATGAATTATTTTGTCCAAAGTCAGAGAGAGTTTCACTAAATACTAAATATGATTGAAGAATATTTTTTTCATTTTAATTCAGTTTTCTTTTTTGGCTGAAATCTGCTTCATGGAAACTTTGAATTTGGATCAGATAAGAAAATAGTGTGCAAGCAAAGTGACATAATCCGTCTTCTGATTCCACTCCAGCATGTGTTTAACATCGTTATCTCAGCACAGCCCTTCCTGTGTCAGTAAGGATTCAAAAATACACAATGAGTAAATGAGAAACTTCTTCTTCCTCTTTCGTCTCGTCATGTGAAGTCAGGTTCATGTTGCAAAAATGAGACAAAAATGCAGTGATTCAGCAAATTCAGAGACATGATGCAGCTCTTTAAGTCAGTTAATTTATCCTCATTGTGTAAATGTAATGGCTTTTAAATGTTGCAGTAAACAAGACGGCCATCATTCAAATCTTAGAGAAGATTAAATGTATGGAAGCCTGGAGAGTTCATATCTTTAATAAGCAGTATTTCTCATGTTTTGTTTGTTTAAAATCCCCAAAATTCATCAATTACGACAAGATCTCGTTATGTCAAAATCACAAAATGTTTTATTGTGATATGCACATCTTATTTATTTCTGTTTGTACAATCGTTAACTACTGGAGAAGTCAGACGTAAGTGAGGATTTACGAGTGCTTCTTGACAAAGGACAGGTAGTCGTTGACGTCATCGGGTGAGCCGACCACGAAGGGCACCCGGCAGTGGAGGCCCTCGGGCTGGACGTCCAGAACCCTCTGTGTGCCAGTGGTGGCGATGCCTCCCGACTGCTCGATGAGGAAGGCGATGGGGTTGCACTCATACAGCAGCCTCAGCTTTAGGGGAGAGATTTTAGAGGAGAAAATAGATCAGTTTAATGATGTTTTTATGTGTCCATGTGGTTTAGTCAGATTTAAAAGGGTTAAAATATGAAAATAAACATATGAATAACTTGCACACATTCTATTTTTTGGTGGACTCAGCATAACATTTATGTTTTTAATCCAGGGGATTATGGCAAAAAATTTTAAGTGGTGTAACCATAAAACCTTTGTACCAAATAATTCAACTTGTTTAAAAACACAGCATTCTCAATAAAACACCATATCAGCTAGTTTGGCATGATCTTACATTATAACTTTTTATATTAAGTAAGGGTAATGGAATACAATTGTTCTAAATATTACATTTAATCTGGGGAATCATGTCAATCAGGAACCATTTCAACTTCTTTAAATGAGCATTTGGTTAAAAAAAATGGTGCAAATTTCATTTCATAAAACCAACAGAAATACAAAATGTACATTTTAACAACCTGATGCTGATTTTAAAACAATTTTTAAAGATATTCTTGCCAAACCTTATTTGTCAAAATGTAACTCAAACTGTTTAAAAAGTGACTGCTAAATGTACATGACAGTAAATATGACATTGTAGATATGAACACAAAACTTATTAAAAAGCAAAAGATGATAATAAAAAAAAGAATAATAAAATCTAATGTAACCAATAAAAGTAAAACACAGTTATAAAATACTACACAAATTAGGTTATAATAAAACAGTAGATAGAATCAAATAAATTATAATAATGATAATAAATAAAGAGGTATATAATAGTATAGACTGAACAGATGGGTATTTTCAGCTCCTCTCAGATCCTCTGGAGGATGTTCCACCATCGAGAGCACCCAAAGTTTTTGTTCTGCTTTGTGGGAACGGGCCTTCTGGTTCATACTCAAACAGAGAGGTGGTCTGGTGCGAGGCCACGTAGTGTTTTATAAACTAATAAAATAAGAAAACTAACACGTGATCAGTGTAAAGACTTTAAAATATGGGCTAAAGTGTGCTCTCCTTTTGGTCTTATCAGCATTTTTTACAGCAGAGATGTGGATTAATTGCAGCTGATTTATTATATGCTGAAATAAAAAGCACATTTAGCAGCTATTACTCTTCAGATAACATCTAATTAGTAGCATATGACTGATAGTGGGTGAAAACCTCTTGTGTTAAAGACACTTAGAGCAGGTTTTTCTACTTCAAAACATCAGTTTGATTTCGATTCAGCATCAAGACCTCACCACGTCAGTACAAGGAAGTGCACAGAGAACATTTACAGACTTCCACGTGATTGTTCTGAGACCTGTTCGTGGAAGTTTCGCACATGTGTGGTTTGCTAAAAATATTCTCAGAAGGTAGCGGAGTTTACACTGTTTCACTTCCCAAAAAGCACAGATTGATGTGTAGGTTAAAAACAGGCGGAAATGTGAACGTTTTTATCGTTTTTTAGCTACATATAGTCAATGTTTTTCGACTGAGTTATTATTATTATTGCTTCCAGAAAAAAAAGGGGTTTCTCGTTAACATATAATCGTTGTTTCTGCATATTTGTAGTGACTATGTTAGTGTGAATCAGGTCCATACTATAGCCCTTAAACAGTCAACAAGCACAGATTGATGTGTACATTAAAAACAAGCTGAAATGTGAAGGTTTTTATGGCTTTTTTATGTACATATAGTCAATGTTTTTCTACTAAATTATAACTATTGCTTCTAGACTTCTTCTAAAAAAAGTTCTAATTAAAATATAATTAATTAGTATAGTTTCTGCATATTTGTAACAACTATGTTGGTATGAATCAGGCCCAAACTTCAGCTTTAAACACTCATTTAAGTACTGTTAAACATATAGTATGTGGCTCCATCTCAACCACATTATTATGTAGTGTTATATTGTATTCTTATTTTCTCTTTTATCTATCTAGACTATCTTATCTAATCTAATCTTATCTACATGCGCTTTAATATGAGTGTTTAAAGGCTTTGAATGCATTAATTAGTCAAATATTGTTACTGTGAATTATTATTTCTGAGATGCATGGATCACTGAGTCATGATGACTCGAAGGGAAACGGGTAAAAGGTTGTAGTTTATCTTTATGAGCAGCCTCGTCTGTCTCTGTGGTTTATCTATGACAGGACGAGACAAACACATCTGATCTCAGGTTACACTATGACCCGATGTCACTGTGTAGTTCGTCATTCAAGAGGGTATGTGTGTCAGTTAAAGGCCAAAAAATCAGTGGCATGTGCTGCTGAGGCTCATAATCAGCAGCAGGCCGGCGATCATGGGCTTGAAGTTCTTACTATTTCAAGTCCGACAGAGTCACATTATTCGTCTGCTGCTGGCTCGTTGTGCAACAGGGAAATAAAGGGTAAATAACAGAGGCCTGTGTCTCTGATTGGACCGGGAGGGTGAGCTGCTGAAGCCCATTGTGCAGCTCATGGTGCAACATCTGGCTCATTAATGTATCAGTTTGGCTTACTGGTTCATTATCTGACTTTCTGATGCATTATTTAAGGTTTACAAGTCTGGTTCACATGTTTTTCTGCAAATTTTCTACATTAAAATGAATGTTTTTGTTGTGATGATAGCTCAAATCTGCCTATGTTTGTTTCTGATTTTAAATACACTAAACTACGTCCTGTGATATCTATTTTTTTAAGAATTCAGAGTACCATTATTTAAAGGAAAAGTTCAACATTTTGGTGAATATTTGCTTTCTTAGATGAAAAGATTGATGCCACTCTCATATTAGTACGGTAACTATGACGCTAGGGTCAGAAGCTGGAAAATAACCCCCCATAAAACCACAACATGCTGTTTTTATAACGTTATTTGGGTTTTATATGGATTAAACAAAGAAGATATATAATGTGTTAATAGGTGAAGTTAAGAGGAGCTGGAAAGCAGGGTTTGTTACGTCTAGCCAGAGCCAGGCTAGCAGTTTCCCCCTGTTTCCAGTCTTTATGCTAAGCTAAGCTATCATCTGCAGGCTGTAGCTTCATATTCACCAAACAGACTTGAGAAAGGTTTCAATTTTCTCATCTATCTTTAGGCACACAAAAAAAGTGCATCTCTCAAAATGTCAAACTACACCTTTAACTATTTAAAGTGGACTGTAAAGGTGGTGTTGGGTTTTTTGTAGGCTGGCAGTGGTGACTTGCTGGAAGGAGGAGTCAGTAGTTACCTTTCCCTTGGGGCTCTTCTCATTGGCGGGGTACAGGAAGATGCCTCCGTAGCAGATGGTGCGATGAACGTCTGAGACCATAGAGCCTACATACCGGGCTCCGTAGGGGGCACCGCCATCCTGAAGGGAGGGAGACCACATTTAAGATATTATTATGATATAGATTTTTTTGGTTTTTTTTGTTATTTGCAACAACAAAGACACAAGAATGACATACAGATAGGAAAGTAAGGGTGGATACAGATGCAAATGAGCTCATAGCTATTTCTCATGTTATATATTTATTGTGCATTTTGTGAATTTGTCTCAAATAAACAATGAAGAATAAAAGGTCGACAACATGCAGAATACTGAAATAGAGAGATTTACTGTAGATGTGTGGTGAATGATTGATGAAGGGAATCAGCTGTGTGTGAGTGAGTCTGGGCATAGAAGTGTTTTAATCATTGATGTTTGTGGCATCAGTAAAAGTAAAAACAAACAAAATGACTGGATGAATGAATAAATATATAAAGAGAAACAAATTGGGTGAGAAAGAAGTTTCAATAAATCGTTATGCAACAATAACAACAATACTAGTAATAATAATGATGATGGCAAAAGGGGAAAAAAAGCAAAACTTTTAATATGTGTGTGTGTGTGTGTGTGTGTGCGCATGTGTGTGTGTGTGTGATCCTACTTGTGTTTTGCACATTTGAGATAATGCAGCGAGCAATGGTTTGGATTCTTGTTGTGTGGGAAATCTAAACTTATAAACATGGATGTTACATAATGTGGTCTTTTGTTTTTGACCGTTTAGTAGAAAACAGAGCTATCAGCGACCTTTAAAGACGCTTTGAAATGTTCATGGAAGCAATTAAATCCTTTCATCATGAAATCCTTAAAAAAGTTGAAATGATTCAGAAATTGTCTGCATGTTCACACTTAACTTAATTATTACTGCATGGTGAGTTTAAAAAAAGAATCACTTCAAAAAAACCACAAATAGTTTACCATCGGTGAAAAAGGAAACAATGTTAAGTCTGTGGTCTAAATGAATATAACACCATGTTCTGCTTGCATTGAGATTTATTCCTTTTAATCTGCTTCACTCTTTCAATTGTTTTTATTGTTTGACTAAGGTCATTTTAAGGTTTAGGTAGGTTTCTGCCATGTGTCTCATGTCTTACTGGTCATTGTTTGGTTTTTAATTGAGCTCATCAAGAAATCAGGTCAAATATATACAGAGATCACTGCTCACCAAACAAATGCCTCAATGCACAAGCCACTTGTTTGCATTTATGGACTCGGTTGTTTCAAAGTTTCAAACATTTTTTAGCAGATATGGAAACCACAGTGAGTGATAAAGGTTGCATTAGCACATTAATTATTAAGTTTAAATTACTATACATAGAAAACGCCAGAGAGGAAGCTCATGTTAAAGTTGCAGCTTAAGCAGGTCAACTTTGCTCGGAGATAACTATGTGTTTTGTTGTCATGACCTGCTGCTGAGGAAAAGCTGAACAGCAAACATCTGACAGGTCAAAGTCCGTCTGCAGCAGCTAGAAATATATGTCAGCCTGGTTAAAAAATCACAAACACACTAAAACAGGCTGCCAAGAACTTCAAGATCACTCTTTGGATAGGAAATGTTCCAGTTCTCATAATGGTTTGATTTGTGGTTGTTATTTAAAGACCGCCTTTAGTCCACACTCTAATGTTCAGCAGACCAAAGTAACAATGCAGAGTGGTGGAGTCGCCCTGAGGTGAGCTCCGTGTTCAGACCGGCACAACGTGATGCAGAGTCATGTGCTTGCTGAGTCACATCCCACTCATCTTAACGGAGGGGTGTGTGCGTGTTTGCATAGCAGTTCCTGAAAGCAGACCTTACAAAACTAGGCAACAAAAAAACAACACATCCAGCTGCCAGAAGATGAGACAGCATGACACGTCCTAAAATAAAGGAAGAAAAAATGAAAAGCAAGGAGCTAGTTGCAAGAAACTGAGAGTTTTTGAGTATATGATCTGTGTGAAAATAATCAGGTCTTAAACACTTATAGTCTGAATCTGGATTCACTTGTCATGCATTATTAGCTTTATTTTCAGGGAGTTTATAACCTAAAGTATTTAAGTGGTTTTCACCTGATCTAAGATGTTTCTGTGACCGACCGGCACCTCATCACAAATACTGGCTGTGTTTATTAAGTGCATTAGTATTAGACAGCCATCTAGTGTTAAAATCACCTCAGCTATCGGCAAAAAAACATAAAGTTAATCATTTGAATTTTTATGAAGACAATCAAACCCAGAAAGGTAAATTATCTGATTCTACATTCATTTTGAGACTCTGACAGATGGTTAAAGTTTGGGAAGTAATTAAATGATTTGTGGTATATGTCAAAAACGGTGCAAAATAAGTAGCTAATATTATAATGTCTATTCTTCCTGATTGTACAGACCTGTGGTGGCGAGTTGCCAGCTGCAGCATTTTATCTCAACAGGTGACTGAATGAAAACTGCTGTGTATTAGAGGACACCTTCTTTAGAAAAAAAAATTGCTTGAAGTGCTTGATACTAAAGCTGAAACATTTCCTTTAAGAAATGAAACCAACTTTACACTTAATTTGAACTTCCCCATGGGTTTACGAACATTTGACAGTGAGTAATATTGTGGTTACTTCTGCGTGCTTATGCACTGTTCTGGGTCATGATGGTTATGTGAAAAGTGGCATGATGATGATGATGATGATGAGTGTAGATGTTACAAATAGAGGATATGATGGCAAATGTGTAGTTTCACAGCTAAAATACTACCATTCCTCCACAATGTACTTATGACAAGCTGTAAAAGGCTCTGAAACAACCATTATATTGGTATGAAACAGTAAAGATTAAAATTGACTTTGCCTGACATCCATTTACACAAAATTTTACTGAACAACAACCTTTTTTCGCTTGTTTTGTAAAACACTGTCAACTGCAGTTTGCGTATGAAAGCTGCAATGAAAGTAAATCTACAGTTAAGCGTGTTATTATGTTGTGTTAACAGTTAAGGAATATATTTAATGTCATAAAGGAAGACTGGACAATAAGATTTAAACAGCCAACGGTGCAAATTTAATCATATTTCGATGGAAATGTTTGGAACATACTGACCTGTATGGACAGAGGAGGAAAGAAATGATGCTGCAACACACTTTTAAGAGCCACATTAGAAGACTACATGTAGTGTTTAATACCCAAGATTTAAGTTTAAGTGGGGTGTTCCTTTGATCCCAGTACAGTTGAGGGCTCGCTAGTACCATGTTGTATACTATATGTGGTACAAATTCAATTTAAAAAATGTTATTACAGATTTTACAGGCTGATTTTGTCTAACTGTGGTCAAGAAGAGGCCTCAGAGAAGGACATTATGGTATTTCATACAAGGAACATTTATCATAAATCCATATACTGATGACCAAACAAACTCCGGTGTCATCGTTTATGACCGTGATGAAAAAGTGCTGAGTGTGCATGTGTGGACACCAGAGTTTCCACATGAGAAGCTGCAGTTTCCTGATGAACGGGATGTTTCCTGCAGCAGCAACGTCGCCATCCTGCAGCTCAGCTGACCGTGCAGCAGCCTCTCTTCCTGCCTGACCGAACTGTCACGCTCAACTGATCGTCAATCACACGTTTGGGTCAGGATAGTTACTCTTTGCCCTCTCTGCCTGTGGTACATAAAGGATCTTTGCCATCTTAAAGCAACGTTTTTACCCTCTTACACTCTTTTTTGCTTTAACAATAAAGATACGAAATTGCTCACTGTTAGTGAGTGAACTAGAATATCTGTGTCTGACATTTTATTTGAATGTCCATATCCTATCCTATCCTATGGTATCGTATTGTATCGTATCGTATCGTATCGTATCGTATCGTATCGTATCGTATCGTATCGTATCATATTGTATCGTGTCGTATTGTATCGTATTGTATGGTATATTATCGTATTGTATCACAGAGTGTATTAACAATCAGATCTATTTCTGCTTGTCAGGAATATTTAGAGAGTCTCAGTCTGCTGTATTCTTAGGAGAAAAAAAAGAGTATTTCTGTGCTACCAACCCTGTGAACTCTTTCTACCAGGGCAAACGCTTCATTAGAACTCAACGTAATGAATGTGAGCGGCCAGTGTTGTTTAAAATCCAGCGTCAGGACAGAGTATGAAGTACAGCTGTGTGTCAGCAAAACCGATTTCTGCTGTGTTCAGCTTTGGTTCAAAATATCAGATTCAAAACTACGATTGCAAAGTAGAAGAACGTGATCAGTGTCACAGCTTTGGCTCAAGTTAAACAGCTAGACTCGTATGTGTGTTTGTCAGGTGTTTGTTTGGTCTGTATTTAGCTTTGAGATATGCTCTCACCTCAGGGTACTTCTTGTGCTTCAAGTACTCGTTGATGGAGGGGTGGAAGTATTTGGCGTAGCCCTCGTTCAGACTGTAGATCTTTCCTTTTGGCTTGATCTTCACATTTCTATCAGTCAGGATGAACTCGCCAAGGGCCTAAAGAAATCAAACACAAAGGATAAGTGTCACAATCTCAGAAAGAACATAACACAAGTCTGAAACAACTCTTTTTTTGAGTGAAAAAGGGGATTTAAAAGAATTGGCAACCATAAATCAGGGCAGCAGCAAATGGATTCAATGAGTAAAGGCTATAAAAAGACACTAAAGAATGAAAAGTATGAGATACTTCTTTGTTGATTTAACAAATTTATTCATCAAAATGCTCATTTTAAATCCTCAGTTTTGAAAGAAAAACATATTAAAAAACAACCTACACATCATGAATAAAATAGCCCATTAGGAGTCTGCTATAAAGAAGTCTAGAAAAAAATGTACTTTATCGTATCACATCTATGATGTAATGAAATACTGCCAACCCTACGTGTAATGAGATAATTGACATTGAGGAGAGCAGGAACAACATTTTTCTCTTCAGGTCTCAAGAGTGCTTTAGTGGTCTTTGAATGGTTTGCCTGGGAATTAAGAGCACCACAGTCAGGTGTCCTCAGCATTGATGCATAACAACAACAAGATTACTAGCAAACATAAACTGAACCTTTTTATCCTGTAACGACTAAAGCTGATTTTACGCAGTCAAAGTCCCAAAACTGGTTGTTGCCTCTGAGAAAAACAATATGACATGTACGGCAAGTCCTTCTGTGAGTTAAAAAAACAAAACTTAGCTGGGGGTTTAGCTTTGGTCATTTTATACAATATAATGATTTATATTTAATTCCCTATAGAGTTATACAAGGATGGCACACTCTGTCATGCCAAATAAAAAAGGATTTATGTGCCTTTACAGTCTGCTTCATCCCTGCTTGTCTTGTGAAGATGTGCAGCATGGAGGAAATGATTGACAGGAACAATATCTGTTGTCTCAAATAAAAGCAGCTACGGGGCAATAAAACTATATAACAGTAAAGAAACTGAAAGAGAGATTGTATCTAATCCGTTCCTGTCATTTTACCATCTCAGACTACTTTTGACAGCCAGATCTTGAATGAAAACTAGAGGCGTTTAATAGTCGTGACACTGATGTACTCACAGGGTCCAGCATGAAGAAGTTGACGCCAGCGCCGGTGCTGAGGGCGACCAAGGTGGCGCTGCCATACAGGGCGTAGCCTGCACACACAATGTTTTTGCCCGGCTGCAGGGCGTCTTTCTCTGTGGGTTCCCCTTCTGTTATCTAAACATCAGGAAAGAGGAGAGAAACATGAACACTGACATCCTTCACACTGTTCTCTACAGTCCTGAAGATGCCACTTAAAGAGGAGAGTATGCCTTCAGGTGGATGATTGTATGCAAAGAGGAAATAGTAATTATGGTTCAATCAATGACAATAATGAAGGTGCTGAATTGGACCTTGTAACATAAATGAAGCTCAGAATTTAAGTTTTTTTTTTTTTAAAGTGTATTGATTGAGAAGGGTCTTTTGTATAGCAGCAATCTAATATCATTAATACATACCCACTTGATTAACAAATGAGGAACAGTATTGTATACTCGCTATACTTGACGATACTGTTCAAGTGTTTAAGTCTGTCTGTATATCTGTAAAATTAAGTTCACAATGAAAATATACAAAATAAAGCAAAGCAAAACAGAAAAAACTACAGTACAAAAATGTAATTATTCTATCAAGCCAAAATGTTTGTGAGGATATTTTATATTTGCAGCTATGTATTGTTTTATGTTTAATATGACCAATATGTGAAACTTAAATTTCTTCAATATTTAAAGTTTACCAAGCAAATAACACAGATTATGCTTCTGCAATTACATGACTCTATGATTTACTACAATCATGTATTAGTTGCACAGCAGCTCTATCTTGTGCCCGTAATGTGTTACTGCACATTCAAACTGTGAATCTACACTAACCAAATAACCATAACACTATCCTGACCCTTACAGTTTCACATTTTTAAAAAGTGTTATAAATGTAATTCTGTCTTAATTGTTGTCATTCAAAACACAGAATAAAATCAGCATCACTATATTTGTTTGTTGCTTTCTTCCCCTATCCCTTCTTTTGTACATATACTGCTAAATTGTAAAAGTAAAATTACACAAAAATCAAACATACATACTGAAATAAACACATTCAGAGGAGTGAATATTAACAGTGATCCATCATCAACAGACAGCATTTAAACAGTTGTAAACACAGCGCTAAATTCAAACAGTTGAGTTTAAAGTGAAGTAAGGACAGTTTTGCTGCAGGGGTTTTGTTTCCTGTTTGTTAACCATGTGAGGATTTTCTTAAGGTTTTAGCCGCTATTGCACAACTTTAAAAACTTGACAAAATTTGGAATAAAGAACTTGTTAAAAAATAACTTTCATCTTTTTACTCAACGGCAGCAAATATGAAAACATTTTGATACCTAACTACCATTTTCAGTGGCTGCATGCTTTGTGTGTCTTTGCACTGACCCGTTTGTAGATGGCAAATATGGTGCCGATTGAAGCCAAACAGTCGATGTTACTGGAGCCGTCCAGAGGGTCAAAACATACCACGTACTTTCCCTGGGAGGAAATGAAGAAAAATAACAAGAGGTTATACAGACCTAAATTGGGGGAAAAAACTGATCTACTGATATTAACAGGACACAGATGAATGGAAGGTTTATGCTTTTAATTCAGCTGCACAATAAATCTAACAGACAATCCAGCCAGAGACAACAGCAGTCATTTATAGTTATCAATGTAGAATAAGAACAAGCTTCCATTATAATTATTGATCAGAGCTGCACAATTATGACTAAACTGATCATTTTGATTACAGTTTGAGATCCTGATCACGATGTTGCTGCACAATTTTTTTCAGTAATTTGAAAACAAAATTATTCTCCTTTATTTATCTTTTAACAGCATGCGTTTATCCGTTTGCGGCCACAGAGCACATTCTTAATTAAATGAAATGTACCAACACCACTAATATAATCATTTTCTCTGCAGTTGGCTCTTTCTAGTTTCTCTAGTCGTCAGTTTGGTTTTCTTCTGTATAATAATATTAATCCTCTAGTTCTGTGATTCATCAGATTATTGCTCTGTTATCTTATGTGCTACATGTGTTTTTCTAGCTTCAAGAAAATGTGAAGGTGGTAATGACAATTTAATCAATAAAATGACCATTTAAATAGAAATGTGAATGTTTTTCTATGTTTACAGACACATAAAACTGCAGCACAGCTTTGTTTTTTATTTTTATTAACAGAAGTAACCCAGGAAATCATTTAACTCTTGTTTTGATCATAACATTTGTCCACCAGATAGAACAATAAATCATAAATCAAAGACATGATGATGTTCATCCAGCACAGACTCACATGTGCTGATGTGTTTAACATCTGACATGTGAAGTGAAGATTAACATAAACACACAGGAGGAAACAACAACTCCACATTTGTAAATGATCAAGAACTAAGAAATAAATCATGAAACAGAAAGATAAAGATGACACCCATGAACAACCTGTAAAATCAACAGTTCAATGTGAGTGTTTTTTTATACATATAAATGAAGCTCGATCTACACAATCTTCAGGTAAATACTTTTTGTAATTTTTGGCTGCTGTAATTTAAAATGAACCTTGAAAGAGAAGTGAAAAATAGTGTCTAACATTAATTTCAGTAAAGGAAGATGGTTGAGTTCTAATGGATAAAAGAAAAGATTTAACAGTCAGTAGTTTTCTGTGATTCACGACACGCATGGTAAATAAAGAACAGGTGAATTATTACATCAGCATTCCCATTTTGATCCATTATGTACAGTAAAACGGGTTTTTTTCTATTTTAAAAAGAAAACCTTTTGTAAGATATCATTTTAGAAAGTTTACTAATTTACTTAAAAAACTTCACAATTAAAACATCAACAGTAAATGTTGAATTCACAACTTTCACCTATAAAAACTGATAGTGACAAAAATAAATCTGTAAATCTAATTTTTCCCATAAAAATATCACAAACCTTCCTCAACATAACAGTTAAATCTCTGTTTGACAGATTTTGATATCAGTGATTTTAGAATCACCAGCTGGTCCAAGGTTAAAATAAGGAAAGAGTTTCTCAGTGAAAGTGTCTCTGTGAGTGTAGATGCAAGTCTTGTCTTCTGGGTCGTAGAAGGACACCCTCCCCCTGTCATAGTCCAGCTGGACTCTGATCCTCTGGAGACTCTTCTTCACTCTGACAGTCTCACCAACAACATCAGTGTATTCCCCTCTGTCATGGGATAAACACCAGAATCCATATTCTGGTGTAGCATCTACATCTCCCTTCCTGTCAGCTGACTCTTTAGCCAAACCTGCATTCCAGTCAGGATGGTCTCCCACCTCCAACTCCCAGCTGTGTTTCCCTGAGCTGAAGCCCTCAGAACCCAGAACATCTGCATACTCTGTATTTCTCTCTGGATTATTAGGGAGCTGCTGATATGTGTCTCCATGTCTCACACTGGTCAGATCATCAGACAGATAGAGACTGCAAGCTGCAGTGTTTGGGTCCAGAATGACAGGACTGAAGTGGACCTTCTCCTTCATATTCTCCCAGACTCTGAAGGACAGGTTGCCCAGGTGTTTGGCCTCATCTATCAGCACTCCTGAGACCAGCTGTGGATCTGACAGTGAGCACTGGGCTCTGGCTCTGGTCTGAGTGGGTTTATAACTGCTGAGGAATGACACGTTGTGTTTCTGCAGGTCTTCTTCAACAGCAGAGATACTGTCTGACAGAGAGGAGATCTGCTCCTGAATCTTCTTCATCTCTCTGCTCATAGTCTTACCCTTCTGCTCCTCTTCCTCCCTCAGAGCTGCCAGTCTGGACTCCTCTTCTTCTTTCAGGAACTGGTGGAGCTTGTTGAACTCTGCTCTGATCTGCTTCTCTGTGGACAACAGCTGCTTCTTGGAGTGTTCAATCATTTCATTGTATGTTTTCTCCACTTGTTTGTATTTGTTCCTCTTGTCCTGTAGAGGCTTTAAGTCAGATTTCAGCTGGTCCTTCAGGTCTCTGACTGCTTGTTCTACAGGAACCAACTTGTGACCGTGATGGAGAGAAAACTCACAGACAGGACACACAGCTCTCTGTTCATCTTTACAGAACCAATAAGGGACTTCTGGATGTTTATCACACACCACCTCCTCTTTTTCCTTTTCTTCCTCCATCTCATGTGAATCATTATTCTGGTTCTTAGCAAAGGAGTCAGCAAGGTCTTTGAGAGAAAGGTTGATGGATGGATAATCCTTTGAAGATTTTCTTTTACAAATGGGACAGTTTTTGTTTTTAGCTTGTTCCCAAAATTTCTGCAGACAGCTTGAACAGAAGCTGTGGCCGCAGCTCAGAGACATAGGATCTCTGAAAGTCTCTGAACACACATGGCAGCTCAGGAAACTCTCAAGAAGAGCAGCTTTCTCAGCCATTTGATCTGATATCCAAATTTTCTTCAAGTTGTAGACTCACCAAGTTACAGTCCCTTCAGTTATTATCTGTTAAAATCCTCCAAATGTTTGTTCTTCGGCGCAGATTTCACTCTGTAATGTAATGGCGTCTGCGATCTGTTCAACAATGTAAATCTGTTTTCAGTTTCATTTCCTCGTATTTTCGATGGCGAAATTATTTAAATGAAACTGCAATTTGCTGGTGTCACCACCAGAAGGTGCTGTTTTTGTGTTACAGATTTTAAAGGAATACTCCACCAAAAAAATCTGCTGTATGTTTTGACTATCAAACACTAAAAGTG
Source organism: Scomber scombrus (assembly GCF_963691925.1). Classification (NCBI taxonomy): domain Eukaryota; kingdom Metazoa; phylum Chordata; class Actinopteri; order Scombriformes; family Scombridae; genus Scomber; species Scomber scombrus. The sequence goes on from NC_084973.1 coordinate 27,971,236, forward strand.
ACCAAGTTTGAAAAGTTTATGTGACAGAACATTAATTCACATCAACTTTGTTAGCCATTAAACAATTAAAGTCATTGATTGTGGAAAAGTGATAAACACTTGCTGGTCCCAGCTTCTTAAATATGGTCTGCTACTTCTTTTCTTAGTTTTTTATCACTTTAAATTGAATATATTTGGGTTTTAAGAAGTTTAGACACAACTAACTATTTTAAGGCTGTTTATTTTTATATACGACAGTCTCAAACTTTTAAAGTCCATTATCTTCTGACATTTAACACATGACAATTTAATCTATCTCTCTCTCTCTCTCTGCCATCTCTCAACTACCACTGTCCAGTAAATTCATACAATATCTAAAAATATACTAAGAAAGAAAAATTACAAACATAGAAAAAAGGTAATTGTAAACAGCGTCATCTTGTTAGTTGAGGTTGTAGATAAAATATTAACTTACTGGGTAGCCTTTTTAGTTCATTCTGATTATTATTCAATGTGTAATAATATTAATTTAGCAGATATGTGAGGACTGTGCAGTCATACATCAAGGCATCATTCAAGTTTGTAAGAACTTATTTTAGTTTTTATTGTATTCATGACTTAATTTATAAGAGTGTAGTATCTTATATTTTTTCTGTTATAATTTGCTCCACTAAAAGCAACCAGCTGAATATTTTGTATTATTACTGTTACTCTTAACTAACAGCTCATTTACATCCTTTAAAGTCCACAGTTCAACGTGAGGGTCAGTGTTTGCAGTCACTCTTTTTAAATATTATTAGAGAAGAAGATTGATCGTTTTTGAAGTGATTTTTATTTTTTATTTTATTGACTATGTTAAATCAATGAATAAAAATATACACAGATTAAAAGATAACAAAAATAGTCATGAATTGCAGCCGAAACTGTGATCTACATGATTTCAGGTCAGTATTTGATGGACTTCCTTCAATTTTCTTGCAATTTTGGGTCACTGAAATTTAGACTGAACCTTGAGGAGTGAAATAAAAAACAGTGTCTAAAAAAATTTCAGAAAAACTTGTCTTGAGTTTAAGTATCACAATTTAGGAAGAGGGTTCAGTTTGTTCTCATGGATACAACTGAAGATAATGAAAAGATTTCAGAGACAAGTGATTAATGATAAACATGGTAAATGTATAACAGATGCAATTATTACATCACTTTGCACTTTCAAATATGTTTTATTATTTCAAAAAGAAAACATTTGTAAAAAGTTTGAATGTACTCTTATGCATTTGTAGAGGTTAATGTCAAATTCTCACATTTTCACCTTTAAATAATTAAATGACAGTGACAAAAATAAGTCTGTAGATCCAATTATCTCCTCAAATACTCATAAATCACATCTCACAAAAATTCTTGAACATCAAAGAGTAATCTCAGTTTAACAGATTTTTATATCAGTGGTTTTAGCATCACCAGCTGGTCCAATTTCAAAAAATGGGAAGACTTTCTCAGTGAAAGTGTCTCTGTGAGTGGAGATTTGAGTCTGGTCTTCTGGGTCGTAAAAGGACACCTCCCCCCTGTCATAGTCCAGCTGGACTCTGATCCTCTGGAGACTCTTATTCTCTGTGACAGCCTTATTAACGCCATTAGTATATTTTCCATTATTATGCACTAAACACCAGAATCCATATTCTGGTGTCGCAACTACATCTCCCTTCCTGTCAGCTGACTCTTTAGCCAAACCCACTAACCAATCAGGATGGTCTCCCACCTCCACCTCCCAGCTGTGTTTCCCTGAGCTGAAGCCCTCAGAGCCCAGAACAGTGGGATACTTAGTGTGTCTCTCTGGATTATCAGGAAGCTGCTGCTTTGTGTCTCCCTGTCTCACACTGGTCAGATCATCAGACAGAAAGAGACTGCAAGCTGCAGTGTTTGGGTCCACAATAACAGGACTGAAGTGGACCTTCTCCTTCATCTTCTCCCAGACTCTGAAGGACAGGTTGCCCAGGTGTTTGGCCTCATTTATCAGCGCTCCTGAGACTAGCTGTGGATCTGACAGTGAGCTCTGGGCTCTGGCTCTGGTCTGAGTGGGTTTATAACTGCTGAGGAATGACACGTTGTGTTTCTGCAGGTCTTCTTCAACAGCAGAGATACTGTCTGACAGAGAGGAAATCTGCTCCTGAATCTTCTTCATCTCTCTGCTCATAGTCTTCCCCTTCTGCTCCTCTTCCTCCTTCAGAGCTCCCAGTCTGGACTCCTCTTCTTCTTTCAGGAACTGGTGGAGCTTGTTGAACTCTGCTCTGATCTGCTTCTCTGTGGACAACAGCTGCTTCTTGGAGTGTTGAATCATTTCATTGTATGTTTTCTCCACTTGTTTGTATTTGTTCCTCTTGTCCTGTAGAGACTCTAAGTCAGATTTCAGCTGGTCCTTCAGGTCACTGACTGCTTGTTCTACAGGAACCACCTTGTGACTCTGGTGGAGAGAAAACTCACAGACAGGACACACAGCTATCTGTTCATCCTCACAGAACCAATAAGGGACTTCTGGATGTTTATCACACACCACCTCCTCTTTTTCCTTTTCTTTCTCCGTCTCAGGCGAATCATTAATCTCATTCTTAGCGAAGGAGTCAGCAAGGTCTTTGAGAGAAAGGTTGATGGATGGATAATCCTTTGAAGATTTTCTTTTACAAATGGGACAGTTTTTGTTTTGAGCTTGTTCCCAAAATTTCTGCAGACAGCTTGAACAGAAGCTGTGGCCGCAGCTCAGAGACACAGGATCTCTGAAAGTCTCTGAACACACATGGCAGGTCAGGAAACTTTCAACAAGGGCAATTTTCTCAGCCATTTGATCTGATATCCAAATTTTCTTCAAGTTGCAGACTCACCAAGTTACAGTCTCTTCAGTTTTCTTTGTTAAATCCTCCAAATGTTTGTTCTACAGTAGAAATTTCCCTCTGTAATGTAATGGCGTCTGCGATCTGTTCAAAAATGTCCATCTGTTTTCAGTTTCATTTCCTCGTTTTGCAGGTGGCGAAATGAGTTCAATGAAACTGCAATTTGCTGGTGTCACCACCAGAAGGTGCTGTTTTTGTGTTACAGATTTTAAAGGAATACTCCACCAAAAAAACCCTACTGTATGTTTTGACTATCAAACACTAAAAGTGACCAAGTTTGAAAAGTTTATGTGACAGAACATTAATTCACATCAACTTTGTTAGCCATTAAACAGTTAAAGTCATTTATTGTGGAAAAGTGATAAACATTTGCTGGTCTCAGCTTCTTAAATATGGTCTGCTACTTCTTTTCTTAGTTTTGGATCCCTTTAAATTGAATATATTTGGGTTTTAAGAAGTTTAGACACAACTAACTATTTTAAGGCTGTTTATTTTTATATATGACAGTCTCAAACTTTTAAAGTCCATTATCTTCTGACATTTAACAAATGACATTTTAATCTATCTATCTCTCTCTCTCTCTCTCTCTCTCTCTCTCTCTCTCTCTCTCTCTCTGTCATCTCTCAACTACCACTGTCCAGTAAATTCATACAATATCTAAAAATAAACTAAGAAAGAAAAATTACAAACATAGAAAAAAGGTAATTGTAAACAGCGTCATCTTGTTAGTTGAGGTTGTAGATAAAATATTAACTTACTGGGTAGCCTTTTTAGTTCATTCAGATTATTATTCAATGTGTAATAATATTAATTTAGCAGATATGTGAGGACTGTGCAGTCATACATCAAGGCATCATTCAAGTTTGTAAGAACTTATTTTAGTTTTTATTGTATTCATGACTTAATTTATAAGAGTGTAGTATCTTATATTTTTTCTGTTATAATTTGCTCCACTAAAAGCAACCAGCTGAATATTTTGTGTTATTACTGTTACTCTTAACTAACAGCTCATTTACATCCTTTAAAGTCCACAGTTCAACGTGAGGGTCAGTGTTTGCAGTCACTCTTTTTAAAATATTATTAGAGAAGAAGATTGATCGTTTTTGAAGTAAGTTTTATTTTTTATTTTATTGACTATGTTAAATCAATGAATAAAAATATACACAGATTAAAAGATAACAAAAATAGTCATGAATTGCAGCCGAAACTGTGATCTACATAATTTCAGGTCAGTATTTGATGGACTTCCTTCAATTGTCTTGCAATTTTGGGTCACTGAAATTTAGACTGAACCTTGAGGAGTTAAATAAAAAACAGTATCTAAAGAAATTCAGCAAAACATTTTTCAAGTTAACGTATCACAACTCAGCAAGAAGGTTCAGTTTGTTCTCATGGATACAACTGAAGATAATGAAAAGATTTCAGAGACAAGTGATTAATGATAAACATGGTAAATTTATAACAGATGCAATTATTACATTATTACACTTTCAAATATGTTTTATTATTTCAAAAAGAAAACATTTGTAAAAAGTTTGAATGTACTCTTATGCATTTGTAGAGGTTAATGTCAAATTCTCAAATTTTCACCTTTAAATAATTAAATAAGTAATAATACAAAAATAAGTCTGTAGATCCAATTATCTCCTCAAATACTCATAAATCTCATCTCACAAACATTCTTGAACATCACAGAGTAATCTCAGTTGAACAGATTTTTATATCAGTGGTTTTAGCATCACCAGCTGGTCCAATTTCAAAAAATGGGAAGACTTTCTCAGTGAAAGTGTCTCTGTGAGTGTAGATGTGAGTCTGGTCTTCAGGGTCGTAGAAAGAAACCTCCCCCCTGTCATAGTCCAGCTGGACTCTGATCCTCTGGAGACTCTTCTTCTCAGTGACAGTCTTATTAAAACCATTAGTATATTTTCCATTATTATGCCATAAACACCAGAATCCATATGCTGGTGAAGCACCCACCTTTCCCTTCCTGTCAATTGACTCTTTAGCCAAACCCACTAACCAGCCAGGATTGTCTCCCACCTCCACCTCCCAGCTGTGTTTCCCTGAGCTGAAGCCCTCAGAACCCAGAACATTGGAATAATTAGTGTTTCTCTCTGGATTATCAGGGAGCTGCTGCTTTGTGTCTCCTTTTCTCACACTGGTCAGATCATCAGACAGATAGAGCCGGGGATGTGCAGTGTTTGGGTCCAGAATGACAGGACTGAAGTGGACCTTCTCCTTCATCTTCTCCCAGACTCTGAAGGACAGGTTGCCCAGGTGTTTGGCCACATCTATCAGCACTCCTGAGACCAGCTGTGGATCTGACAGTGAGCTCTGGGCTCTGGCTCTGGTCTGAGTGGGTTTATAACTGCTGAGGAATGACACGTTGTGTTTCTGCAGGTCTTCTTCAACAGCAGAGATACTGTCTGACAGAGAGGAGATCTGCTCCTGAATCCTCTTCATCTCTCTGCTCATAGTCTTCCCCTTATGCTCCTCTTCCTCCTTCAGAGCTGCCAGTCTGGACTCCTCTTCTTCTTTCAGGAACTGGTGGAGCTTGTTGAACTCTGCTCTGATCTGCTTCTCTGTGGACAACAGCTGCTTCTTGGAGTGTTCGATCAATTCATTGTATTTCTTTTTAATTTCTTCATATTTGTCCCTCTTGTCCTGTAGAGGCTTTAAGTCAGATTTCAGCTGGCCCTTCAGGTCAGTGACTGCTTGTTCTACAGGAACCACATTGTGACTCTGTTGGAGAGAAAACTCACAGACAGGACACACAGCTCTCTGTTCATCCTCACAGAACCAATAAGGGACTTCTGGATGTTTATCACACACCACCTCGTCTTTCTCCCTTTCTTCCTCCATCTCATGTGAATCATTAATCTGGTTCTTAGCAAAGGAGTCAGCAAGGTCTTTGAGAGAAAGGTTGATGGATGGAGAATCCTTTGAAGATTTTCTTTTACAAATGGGACAGTTTTTGTTTTGAGCTTGTTCCCAAAATTTCTGCAGACAGCTTGAACAGAAGCTGTGGCCGCAGCTCAGAGACACGGGATCTCTGAAAGTCTCTGAACACACATGGCAGCTCAGGTAACTTTCAAGAAGAGCAATTTTCTCAGCCATTTGATCTGATATCCAAACTTTCTTCAAGTTGTAGAATCACCAAGTCACAGTCTCTTTTGTTTTCTTTGTTAAATCCTCCAAATGTTTGTTCTTCAGTAGAAATTTCACTCTGTAAAGTAATGGCGTCTGCAATCTGTTCAACAATGTAAATCTGCTTTCAGTCCTCTTTCATAGATATTTTGTCGTGGCTCACTATCTTGCGTGACCTCAACATAAGTTCAAATAACACTAAACCAGCTCTAATTGGTTGGCAATAGTGACGTTTCTGGGTATGGGATCTATCTCAAGTCTTGATTGATGTCTCCTCTCACCTGAACCGGATGTTATTCCGAACCACCACTTTCACAGCCATCCTAAATCTCTTATTTCGGCTCCTAGGATTGAGGGGCTATGCGCGAGTAAACGCGATAGGAGCCCGGAAGTCTTTTACCGGCCGACACGACCGTTTATTTAATGATTGTCCGCTGCAGCTGATCAGACTGATCGGATAAAATCACAACATATTTGCAGTTTGACACAAAAATTGAGACAGATCAGATTGAAATCGATCATTCCCAATTCCTAGTGTTGTATTTTATTTGTTTTCTGATTCACCATCTAGTTAAAAATGTTTTAATTGTTCGTCTGATCAAAAGAAGATCCATTAACAACTTTCTTAATTTATTACAGAACGTTTTTTTCTGTTAATGGGAGAAATAACTTTTTTGTTATTTCTCCCATTAACTGTTGGATGGATATTAGGCTATATATTTTCATGGATACTTTAAAAAAATGTTTTAAAGATTTTTTTCTCTGCCATAAACGCCTTTATTTTACAGTAGAGAAACAGGAAATTACGGGAGAGAGAGGGTGTTTTCATGGATAAAATAATGTAAGGAAGAGTCTCTCTTTCTGTCAGCAAAAGCCATATTTATATTTGACAAAATTTGTCGTAATTTCCATGTGAGGTTGACCATACTCTGAGTTATTAAATAATACATTCACAATTGGAATATCAGTAAATACAGACGAAATAACAACATAAACATATTCTGCCAACAGGAATGGTTCATATGACTTTGTGCAGGACAGAGTAAACTACACAGTAGGAATGCAGGTTTTTATCCAGGTGCAGGTGTTTGTCAAACAGGTATTATAAAATGTAATAGACTAACAGGCAGCAGAGAAAACACTGCTGATCTGCCAGTGATGACTGTGCAGACACAAACTCCAGCTCTCCACTAGATGGTGCTGTTTTTGTGTTACAGATGTTAAAGGAATACATCAGAAGCCTACTGTATGTTTTGACTGTCGAACAGTGAAAGTGACAGAAAATGAATTCACAACAAAGAGTCATTTATTTTGGAAACGTGATAAACATTTGCTGGTCCCAGCTTCTCAAATATTGCTTCTTTCCTTTGTTTTGGATCTCTGTAAGTTGAATACCTTTGTGTTTTGGACAATTTGAAAGTTTAATGACTTCCTTATCCAGAGATCACATAATGACCTATCAGTGAAACATGTTTGTGTATACCTGGATAAAATTCTTACCCAGTACAGCTTTAACATGAAAAAAACATCTGAGCACTCACCCTCTTATCTTTGGGAGTGACGATGAGCTCCGTGTTCTCCTCAGACACCATGCAGCATGTACCGTAAGAGGACTGCAGCATGTTGATGACCAGGTCATTGGACAGCACATCCAGCTTCTTCTGATCGTCCCCTGTCACGTTCACAGAGCCCGCCATGCCCTGCCTGCATGGACCAAACATTAGCCAGACTTTAGTATCACACACTACACTCAAATGGCAGAGAAATTGCTTTCCCACAAATATCCCGTTTCAAGTCTAACCTTTCATTGGGGGAGGCAATAAAAGGAAAATTGATCATAATTTTCAAGTTTCCAGTTAAATAAAGATGGCCGCTGTAGTGGACTTGAACCAGTTATCACATGTCACATGTCACTTCATTTGGTTGTTTCAAACGATATTGGCTGGTGTTTGGTTACATAATTTCCATCTGTACCAACTTAATGAATGATCCATTCTTTAAGAGTTGGCTGGTTTCAGTAAAGAATCTTGCTGTTATTTGATTTAAGTTCTGCCTTTGGCACTGTGGACCATTACAACCTCCTACAAAATCTTGAGAACTTGATTGATCTCAAGGGGCTGGTGTGTTCTTGGTTTCATTCATACTTGAGTAATAAAACACAAAGCATTACATACAATAATACTATGCCTTCCTGCTGGTCAAATATTGTGTCCCACAGGGATCAGTACTCAGTCCACTTATGTTTCATTACTTGTTGCCTTTGGGTCACATTTTCAAAAAACACAACATAATGTATCACTTCTGGATGTGCAGTAATTTCCTGAATTTAAATGCACACAGTCCAAAATGCTGCTTGTTGGTTCAGCTACTTTTCTATCGCTTTTTTTCAGACTTTTCTATTCATCTTGACGGCTGCACAATTTCTCAGACCCCTAAAGTTAAGAATCTGGGAATAGTTTTGGATCTATCTCTTACATTTGAGCCACACCTCAAATGCTGAAATACTTATACTTGCCTTCATTACACCTAGAATAGATCACTGCACTGCAATGGCCTACCTAAGACAGCAAGGAAAAGGTCTTCAACTGGTTCAGAACGCAGCTGCCAGAGTCCTCAGAAGGTCTAAAATTGGATCATATAACATTGGTACTTATATATACAGGCTACTTCATATATCTCCAGCCTTATCACTCTGTCATTTATAATCCCTTGGTGCAGCTTACTTAATTGATCCTTGATTTCATGAGACCACTTTTGGTGGTTGTGCTTTTTCCCTCTGAGCTCCACTTCTCCGAAATAATCTAACACTGCACATTCAGGAGCCAAGCTACGTTGATAGCTTGCAATCCAGGTTGAAAGCATCTTATTTTTGTTTAGGATGACATTCCCTAATTTCACTGACTGGGGACACAAATCACTAACTGTTTTCCTCCTTGACATGTAGCTACTCCAACCCCCGGGTTATATGATCTCTGATTTAATAAATTACCAACCTCAACCTTGTTACATGTTAAAGTGTGGTTACTTTTACATTTAATATTGTGTGCATCTTTTTTCAGGTGTTTCTGATGTGTACGGACACTCTCTGGGTGATGTGCACTGGTGTTGAACTGGCAAGATTCATATTCACTAGAGCTCAAGATGTTTAATGTTCTTTAAGGGCTTAAACAACTCAGGTTTTTGATTCACCATGATGATGCCTTTAAGAGTAGAATATTCAACTCCAAAAGCTCCAAAAAGAATTAGTGACGGATGTATTTGTTACAGTGTCAGTGTTTGTTACAGTTTAGTTTGCAGACTAAGAGATGGTTCTTCCTAAGAGGCCCAACTCAGAAACAAAAGCCGTTAAGCCTCAGTGAATTCTCATAATTGTCCATAACATTGGCTGCTCTCCAATGCCAATCCTCTCAAAAAAGAACAAATTATTGTGTCACTTTTCAACAATCAAAAGTATTGTGCAATCAAATTTTGATAGGGTACATTTTGCTAAAAAGCTGCACATTGTTACATCACTTCTCAACAGGGGTGTTGAAATGCACCTGAATCTCACCAAGCTCATTGTCTTGCTCACAATACAGCAACATAACCTGTACTCCAAAAGGTTCAATCATATCAAGTCTATTGCCTAATTCTATTGATAAGTGTTGATATCAGAACTACACTTCTAAATCTTTAACTTATGAACACAAACACAGCTTCAACTTTAGGATCACTCTGGGCTCCTCACTCTAGTGTAGGAGAGAAGCAAAATGTCAAACATCCACCCTGAGCAAGAATCGCCATGACTGCTGTTCTGCAGCTGACCTTGACCTTTGACCTCTCTGTGGAGGGCTGCAAGCAACACAAGTCTCAGTGTTCAATAATATCACATTATTTAACAAAAGTATTGCCACAACAGCTTTGTTTTGATCATATCCATTACTTTTAATGAAGCAGTTACCTAACCATGCATACAGCAACTAAAAATAATATCACTGAGCCGGTTTGAGCCCCTCCGTACTTACAAGTGGGCCAGTCCGGCCTTGCGCACAGCATTAGAAATGGCTTTGATGGACGTCAGGGTGGAGTTGATGAGCTGGGTCAGCTCACCAGTCGATCCCTTGGCCTTACGGCCTGTCTCCATGACAAACCGGGTCAGGGTCCATACGTCCGTGTCAAATGCAGACTGGTCCGACATGCTGAGTTCTGGTCCCTCCTAGAAGGCTGCAGATTGCGTGTGTACTGGGAGAAGGACGGACAGTAAGTGGGCTCCCTCAATACCAGCCAAATCCTTTTCATTCCCAGAGCCATGACAGCAAGCCAGATGATCTATTTGAGTTCAGCCAAATGGAAGAGTGTGTGTGTGTGTGTGTGTGCGTATTTGGAGATGGATGGAGGGGGGGCGGGTGTCAGGTGTCAGCTATAGAGACCGGCCCAGTTTAGTTCTGCACAAGACAAGCACCTATCAACTCTTTTTATCCATTCAGTGTAAACATTTGCAACATGTTAGAAAACAGAAGACGTAATTTGGTAACAAGATAGTTCTTTGCTAACAATTGTCAGCACTTAAACCACATTTGTTTGCACATGAAACTGAGGACAATAGAGTCTTTCTAAACACGTTCGTTATCCAGGTTAATGTGGTGAGGAATGAAGCTTGATTTTAAAAATTAAAATTAGCTTAATTAACGAGGCCTTTTTCTTCATATTGGAAAGCTCAGTCCAGGTCTACAGGGTGTGCTTTAGATTTAACTTCATGTAGCAACAAATAATTTATTAATAATAAATAATCTCACGATAAAACACCTTGCTGGATTTTTTTTTAACAGTATAGCTAAATTTTGAATTTTAAATAAACTCACAGAGTAAGCATGTACATGGTTTATTCAAAATTGTGTAATTCACATGCTGTTTGAGGACGTTTTGATACATTGAGTCAGATTATTTCTCATGTGCAGTTAAGGACAAAGATTTAAAAGATATGTGAATTTAATTTAAAAGGGAGAACGACTCAGTTGCTGTTTGAGCACAACAGTACCTCAAGTTAGCTTCAAATGTCAATGGACTGTCAGCGTCGGTAACCTTTAGCTTAAAGGTCGACTCCTCAGGATAAAGTATCTCTTGACTTTTGACACTATAACATGTCATCTTACTTTCATTGAAACATTTCCAAGTACTCATTTTCAAGAGTGTAAAAGATTAATAATTTAGGTTTTTTATTTAAATTTATCAAGTAGGCCGATTTGCTTTTATATCAATATGAAAAAAAAACTTCATCTCTAACATTTTGATACTATAATAAGAAAGTCAGCTAATCCTCAATGAATACACAAACTGTATATTTATGACAATATGAGTTGATAAAAAAACACATTACAAAATGATGAACACACCAATTTTGCTTTTTACAGGCTCATTTAGATTTATTGAGATGCATCAGTCCACACAGTAGTTGTTCACATAATAAAAGGCATCTAACTTCATTGCATAGAGGTTGTATTTGGTCCTTAACATGTCTAGAATGTCTGTTCATTCTAATCAAAAAGGCACAACTGGAGGTAAAATACGGAATAGACTTCACTTGCTTAATCAAGTGTATTTGTCTTTGGGTTTTTTGGCACATTTTTTGGTCTTTGGTAGTTTTATTTTTCGTGGAATGTGTGCCACTTTCTTTCTGCCGTGCAGAAATAAATATCATTGGTATGGCATGTAAACCTTGTAACTCCAAATTTGGTTATTCTTATTAACTAAGAAAAAACCCTGATACTTTTTGGCTTGAAAAACCTCTTTCAAACTCCACAGTACATGATCAAAAATACATTTATGTCAAGCTCAAACTAAGTCTTCTAGTCCCTGAAAGTTTGAAGATACAAGGTTTTGGCCAGACGGTGGTCTGAGAGAGTTGGTGCGGTCCTCACTTCTTGGCATGCTTTTTGCAGATGGCGACGTACTCCAGCACATCCTCAGTAGAGCCCAAGGCCACAGGGGCCCGCTGGTGGATGTTGTCAGGCTGGATGTCCAGGATGTTCTCCCAGCCAGTGGAGGCCATACCGCCTGCTTGCTCGATGATGAAGGCCATAGGGTTGCCTTCGTACAGCAGCCGCAGCTTTGAAGAAGAAGAAGGAGGTCAGTCTTTGGTCCTAATGTTAAACTCTCCAAATGCAATGTTCAAAAAACCCTACAGTGCTTGACTGAATCTAAGAGGGAAATCTAGAAATGTTAGTGGGCTTCTATTTAAAAAAAAAAAATATTATTGTAATTTTTAAGATAGATAGATGTGATTTTTTAAAATATGAAATGCATATCCAAAGCCTGATATATCGTATTCCTCTGTGCTGTAGACCTTCATTGTTGTAAAAAAACAAAAACAAAAATCAGTGAGGCTCACTGCTGCGCTGGGTGACATGTTCCTTCAGCCTGAAGACAATGGTGATTTCTCAAAGAACTTGAGCACTAAGTCAATAGGTTGATATGTAGCAACATAGGGTGGCGAAGTACTGTAAGGGGAACCGTGCCACCGTTATTCGTCTTAGAAGTTTCTTAACAAAAAAAAAACTAACATGCCCATTATCTTTATGGCCAAGTAATCGCCCAGTGCTCTGGTGTGGCTCATTGGCCTGTTTTTAAATCGTTTTTGGACAACAATGGAGGTCTATAGGTTAAAAAAATAAGATAAGAAAAGATAAGATATTCCTTTTTTAGTCCTACAGTGGGGAAATACATCAAGCCCGTCATATCCTTTATCCTTTGGCTATTGGTTCATACCAGGTTTTTTTTATTTTGATAAGATGGCAAAGATACCTGTAACAAAAGTTGTCTCAAACACAAGCACTGTACTGCAAATAAGAGTAAAATAACAACTTAAGGCACTCCCAGTCCTGAGTAGAACAGAAAGTCTTCATAATAAATGGCTTCATTATCATGAAGACTTGGATTTTTCCTTATTTGCTATTGTTGTGGCCTTAATAACTTTTTTAAAAGTCACACCACCTTTTTAAAGAGTTTAAGTAAGTAAGTTTATTAAGCAAAGACTCACTTCAGTTGATTGGGAATTGACACGGTAACTGTTCCTGTTGGGAGTTTTATTCTTTATCTGCATTATATTGTGACAATCATTGATACCCTCTTCGTCTCCTCTTAAACTCATTACAAGTAAACTGCCATCTACCTTGTCAAAAATGTGACAACATGTTTGGCTCACTCTTACAAATAGTGGAAGGATGTAAAGAGTGAAGAAACAGCATTGAGACACTGTCCTCACTATGGGCTCATTTTACCACTCAGACTAAATGTAATGTAGCCATTTTAGATCAACCCTGAAAATGTCTCCAAAAAAAAAAAAAAAAAGAGAGCGGAAAGGAACATGAAAAGGATGAGGATGACTTTCAATAAATATTTATATAAAATTGTGGCTGATACTGTTTTCCAGTTTGTTCAAAAGAGCTCAAATCACTCTAGGTGTCAAACATATATGCATATATTTCTAGTGGAGTTTCCGATCTTTTTCCCAAGGTTTATTTTTTTTTTAAAGTACCTTTAAAAAGAAAAAAATAGAGTTATTCTCTCTTAACTTACCTTTCCCTTTGGGCTTTTCACATTTCCTGGGTATAAAAAGATTCCTCCATACATCAACGTTCGGTGGACATCTGCCACCATGGAACCGATATAACGGGCACCATAGGGCTCACTGCCATCCTGCCGTCATTTAAAATGTTTTCAGTTAGGTAGATCGACATCAGAAAATACAAACATGTCATCAGTGTGAAGCCCAGAGAGGCCTTAAAAGAAGAGGAGAATCTAATTCAAGGCTGCAGGTTAAAATATGAAATTTGTGGTAAATTCTGGCAGATTTACATATAATGTATGTTAATTCAGGGAGCTGACATCAGCATTACCTTAGGAAACTTCTTCTTCTGCAGGTACTCTGTGACAGCAGGCTCAAAGTGCATTGCGTAGCCTTCATTCAAGCTGTAGATCTTGCCTCGCTTATTGATCTTCACGTCCCGATCAACCAGGATAAATTCACCAATTGCCTGATGAGTAGAAAGCAAGAAAATAATTATTGTCAGTAACTTCCGAACATTGTGTTAAATACAAACTATGCAAGAGTTTTTTGTGTCTTCTCCTTCAATTGACTACTCACTGGGTCCAGCATGAAACCGTTGACTCCGTGGCCGGTGGAGATCACCATCATAGTGGCACTCCCGTAGAGGGCGTAGCCTGCTGCTACAAGGTCCCTGCCAGGCTGCAGGGCATCCTTCTCACATGGCTCATCATCTGTGCTCTGAGCGAAAAGAAGAATCAGATCATGAAATCATTCCTTCAAGATTTCTCATGCGTTTCAGTCTATGGACATATGCTGAGTAAGATTAGAGACATACAAGAAAATCCCCATATCACTGTAAAAGATTTGGCAAGATAGCAGCACACAACATATTTTAATGTCTTAAGTGACTTGTACTGGCCTTCAAATAAACAAAATTGTTTATTGTGAAAATGTCATAAAAGACTTTCAATCTTTGGTGGCAAATTGTAATGTCATCTTATTCTGGCTTTGAGTTTGTCAGTATGAGAAACACAAACACTCTTTTTGGTTAAAAATTGACAAAATCTCTTCAAGTACCTTTTTGTAGATGGCAAAGATGGTACCGATGGAGACGAGACAGTCGATGTTGGAGGATCCATCCAAGGGGTCAAAGCACACAATGTATTTCCCCTTGAAGAGAAAGAAAAGCGCTAAAAATGATGGATGTGGTAATCCCTGTTCTTAACTCTAGACAATTTGATACTAGTATAATCATTGCTGGACTGGGTAAGAGGTCAATCCAAAAGTTAACTCAAGAGAGGAACTTCAAGTTTGTTTTAAACCAGTTAAGTGGGACCAAACTGACAAAAAGATCAAAAACACAGATATTTAAAGTAAACCAGAGGAGACCGGATGATCCCGTTTTAGTTTGCCCAGGGACATGAAAATATTTGTCAGGTTTTGTCTAATAGTTTATTTTCTCTCTACTGGTCACTTACCCTTGTGTCTGGCTCTACGATGATGGCTTTTTCATTCTCTTCCGACACCAGCACGCAGGAGGTGAAGGAAGACTTGAGCATGTTGATGATCAGGTCGTTGGACAGAATGTCGAGCTTCTTCACCTGGTCACCTGTCACATTAGTGCTGCCAGCAATGCCGTAACTGAAAAGGTAGAAAAGATGAAAAAAATGTGGTGAAATCTCTGAGAAACTCTCTGCCTCTATGGTGACATGAAATTAATTTAATTGACAGATTACAATACTCTGATTGCAAATGTAAAAATGTTCACTTACTTAACAACTATACTTCTCTGAAACATTTTTGGCTAATTTATTGAGTTTTTGCTTTCTAATCATTTCAATTTTGCCATCTTCTGTATTTTAACTTACAAAAGGTTATTTAAACAGCTGGAGCTTCTCACTGATATAACTTTGATCAGAATTAAAATCACAATAGCTACAGTCTCATGTTAAGATGTGGCAAAAATTTTAAAAAAAAATGCAAAGGAGGCATGACATGGCATTTCTAAACTGCAAGTTTACTTTGTGATTGAGGAAAGTATTGCATCAACCACTTAAGGCTGAATGAGAATCAGTCTCAGTGGTCACAGAAGTTAAGCAATTAAAAAAAGATTGCTGCATACAAATAGGTAACATGTACATTTTGAGGGAATGTGTGTCATTTAATTTCCCTTTTCGTCAAAGAGGAAAGCCCCTTGGGTTCAGTTAGTCTCATCTTCAAAAGGGGAAGTGTATCAGATGGCCTCAGTAAAGAAAGCTGAACACAGTACATACTGGTGTACATGATATACACTAATGACAAATAAAAAACATAAAAACACAGCCGTTTAAAACAGTGAGTGGAAGCTGACCACAAAAAGATAAGGATGCAAAAAGTTGTAGGCTTCTCTTGCACGTTTTATCTAATGAATAAATAACTCACTAAACATATAACTTAAACGTGTTGGTGGAGATAAAAATGCATGTTGGCAAAATCTTGTGAAAGTGGGCGTGGTGGCGTCAGGTATGTGCTTCCTGATTGGTGCACACAGAACCTGATTCTCTAGTTTGGCATCAGCCAACGTGGATGTAAGCAGGGGACCGACGGAAACGTAGGCTACATCTTTAGTACTTCCAAACAGTAAAACAACTGTGCAACATGTGCTACCGCTATAACATCCCAGACTAAATCTATATTTCCTCACACTGAGGATTGTTTACTCACAGGTGGGCGATCCCAGCTTTGCGCACAGCGCTGGAGATGGCCTTCACCGCAGTGCACAGCGAGTTCAGCAGCGTTGTCAGCTCTCCTGTCCCCTTCGCCTTCCTGCCCTGCTCCATCAGGAAGCGGGTAATGGTGACCACGTTGGTGTCGAAGGTTCCTCGGTCGGACATGGTGGCAGATTGTCTCCAGCAGCCTGAGAGTAGAAGCTGGAGGAAATGCTGCAGTACTTAAATGCGCTGCAACGCGGAACTCAGTAGAGGGAGTGATGACACAAGGGCCAATCCAGAGCCGCTGGAGAGGTGTGGCCCCGCTGGAAACACTATCCGCTTTGTACAAACTCAACTGGTTTGTGTTGAAATGATAATGTTACCAATAGAAGGGATGTGACCAGAATAATAGACTCGCTACATGCCTGCATTCTAACTTGTTGCACAAGACGGGTCGTGGACTTTTCTGTAGGTTTGACAACGATATGGAGAGAGTGTATGAATAGTTTCATAACATATCTCCTGATAGTGTGAAATCACATTATTTCTGCTCTTGGACAGGTGAACTTTTCAGCTTTAAGAAATCGCTGTCATACTGCCTTCATTGGTCATAATTCACCCATTGTCTATGATCCATCTGTCATCTTTGGGGATGTTATTCAAGATTTGGGTTAATCATCACATTCCCAATTAAAGGCAATCTTAACTCATGTTTTAGACAACAGTGTGCTTCCCGCTTTGTGGCAACAGTTTGAGGAATCCGGTGGGGGGTCTTTCACAGTGACAGTACCTCCTGCACAAAGCCAGATCCATAAAGAAATTGGTTTTGGTCTGCTCGGAGTCCTGGCCTCTACCTCATTCAGCCCCTTTGTGATAAACTGAGATGCCTGACAGGTCCTTATCCTCCAACATCAGTGGTCGACCTCACCTTACTGATGCTCTTGTCAGTGAATGGGAGCAAATTCCTGCAGCCACGTTTCGAAATGCCTTGGAAAGCCTGAAACCAGAAGAGTGGAGGCCTTCATAGCGGCTAATTAATGCTCAGTATTCAACAACTGCATCTATCTATCTATCTATCTATCTATCTATCTATCTATCTATCTATCTATCTATCCATCTATCCATCTATCCATCTATCTATCTATCTATCTATCTATCTATCTATCACACTTTCAATCACGTTTCATCTCAATCATTATGTAAACAAAGTCAGCTAAGTTTCCTCAAATTAGTTTGTTTCCCCCATCTCCCCTGCACACATTGCTGCCTGCATCCCTGTTTCTTCATTTTATCATTTATTTTATTTGCTTCAGTTTTATGGTAAAACCTACACATATCTAATGTACAAATAGGTAGCCTAATCTATTTGTAAATTGTGGATGCAATAAAGCCCCTACAACCCCTACTTATTTGCTTTGATCATTGTTTACTTTTAATAGTAATAATTAGCAAAGAAGTTAAACCACAAAGAGGCTATAAACCATTTACATTGTCCAGGGTCGCATAGTTTAACTTGCTGTTAAAAGAAACGCCACAAGATGGCGCCCTTGGACAATCAGCCTGTACAAGCACTAATCTGTGGCACAGGTGGGTGTTTTGGTGATGTAAATTGTGATTTGATTGATTTTTCATTTTTATCTAAAGAAGCAATGAACGACTTTCAATGTAATTAGGCTTTCCCCCCCAGTCTTACCAATTATTTCCGATCGCCACAAAACGTAGTCCTGTGACTCAAAACTATTAGAAATATTGATATTAATCCGCTAACCTTTAATAGACCTTTTAAAACAAATTAGACCGTCCAAAAACTATATTTTTTAGCGGAGGATTCATTTATAATTAATTAGCTAAAAATGTAAGGTACGTTTCAATTAAGTTTAAATCTGTGATTTAAAGGGCCTTTACTCTGTAGCCCGTTTAAGTGTCAAATAAAATCATCAGCAGTTAGCAATTCTCCTTAAACTATTAAACTCTCGTTAATTAGTAAACTAACCCGTAGCATTAACTTATTTTAAAGGCTACCAGTATATCTGACGTCTTATTATATAATGTAACTTCTCAACAGAAAGGTTAGGAGAGCAAATATCCTGCTTCTTTAGTCCTCCAATAACTCAGGCAGGGAAACAAAGTAGGCCAACCTAGCCGCAGCAGGTAAATTACACCTGTGTGGCACTGACTGACCTTCATACCGCCACTGAGCGGACTGAGTTTGGGCACCGACTGCGCATGACCGCGGTTTAACAACTTGCTGCTGAGGCGGACAAGTACAAAGAGGCTGCTGGTAGTGCAGACAGGACGAGCCGTGTGCTGCGGGGGCTGAAGTAGTGTGTCCTTGTTACTAGAGGTTGTTTTTGCTTTTCTATTTTGAAAACGGAACATCTACTCAACAAGTATTCAACTCCAAGGACAAGCAGTACGCAGAGAGGAGGAGTTGAGTCCAAAAACAGCCTGGGAGACACTTTGCGTCGGGTAAGTTAAACGCCTTGCAGTCGCGTGGAGTTTAACAAATGTAGTGGTTATATTTATTCCCAAATCTTATACATATTCAAGCTTTTCCTGCATATTGCGCTTCATGAGTATGCTCCAACACTTGGATTAATACTGCGTGTCTTCGATGCGTTTTTCTTGGTCAGGTGGTGTTGTAAACGACAAGACCAGACAATCCCATGAAGCGCTGCTGGTTAAGCAGGATTATGTTTAAAGTCATATGGTGTTTGTTGTACCTACCCGTCGTAGTAATCTGATGTTTTTTTTTCTGACTAAGCAACCTTGTTTGCGCCGAACAGGTGTCATGCAAGTGTTCGGAGTTTCTCACATGTTTTAGTATGTGTTGAACCTTGAGCTGCATGTGGAGGGAAATGTGCACCATCACGCATCTGAACAGGAGGCAGCGTGTCTACCTCTACATTAAGATTCAACTCGTAAGCCCTGTTGAGGTGCCTCCTTATTTTGAAGACTCATAAACTGTAGGAAACTGTTTTCCACAATCTCCCTCATGTGACCTGGTAATCCCTCACCAACATATGACCCATACTGACTCATCTTTGCCTTGGGTTTAGCAGCTTTAAACCATGTTGAGCCAGGCATTGGTAATGTCCCAAACACCCTCACCTTAAACCTACAAAAGCACATTTTCTTAATTTCAGTGTACTCACTTTTTAATTGTCTGTTCCCTTTAGCCTGAACTGCAGCACAGTCTTTATAGGCTACAGAAAGAGACAGTCAACAACCACAAAATGCTAGAGAAAGTCTAAATGAATGCTTTGTTGGTCATATCTGTATCCAGTAGCCAAACCATACAGCAGAGTTGCTTTTTTCTTCCGCTTATCCAAATAATTTTGCATGCCACTGCTTATTTTCTTTCTGTTAGAGGTTGAGGTAGGCAGATGAAAGCTCTTCAAAAGTCATGGTGGGGAGCTGAGGCATTTTAGGATCAGAATAGTGGGGATATTATAGACCTAGATGGTGGTCCCTATTGTCCTAATGAAGAGCTTGAAGCCTTTCTCTGGGGTCAAACAGAGGGCTCTGCATCGTTTGCAGGACACTGGAGCTTTTTTCCATTTTCCTCTCTACAGATAAAGCACTGAATTGATATGTCAAGGGGGAAGAATCTGAGCTCTCTGACAGGAGTTTAATGAAATTCTTTGCCTTCCAGTGTGGCACTTTTGGCATATCCTTGAATCCATTTTTCTACACTTGGGCATAATAAAATACAGATTACAAACAGCGCTTTCATTCAGGAGGCTTAACAAAGCATTCCTTTAGACATGAAAGTCCAGTATCGGTGAATCTGGTGGTATTTTTTTTTATAGTCACATTTATTGCACATAAGTATATTTAAAGTATATTAAGTCTCTCTGTTTAAAAATAAATTATTGTATAACATTGGATCCCAATCTCAATTTTCGGTTGGATGGATGGATGGATGGCTGTTTACTTGATGAAGAGCCGATCTGGGCTCAAAATGTTGAGATCAGTTTTTTACGAAATCTTCATGAAGGTTGGACCAATTGCATCGCTGTTGAGTACTTTTAGCTAAATGTATAAACTTAGAAATTGATGGATATTGGTAATTGATTAGTCAGAAGAAGATAAATCGCCAATTATATTCATAATTGTGTGTTTTTTTTCCTTTAAAGAAGAAAAAAAAGTCAAAATTATCTGGTTCCAGTGTGTCAAATTACTCTAATATGATAAATATTTTCTGGTTTAGTCTTCACCAATAATAAACTGAATATCTTTGGGTTGTGGAAACTGAAAATAGATAAATCAAGACATTTGAGGGCATCATATTTGGCTTCGGGGAGCAGCTTTTCTCAACAATTGACAGATTAATTGATAATGAAAATAATTGTAAATTGCAACCCTCCTATATTTTTGCCTTTTTACGACTAGCCTAAGTAACTAACAGACTTAAACCTTTGTTTTAACCTTACCAGTCCTTTACAGACTGTTTTGGACACTGAAACCAGCAGCTCAGTCTTGTTTTGTCCTGCCAGCAGCATGTCACACAGTATACAGGACATTTAGTCCTCACCATGTTTTTCCATCTCTGTCTGCACAGTTTTAAGAATCAACATCCCAATCACAAAGCACGCTAGAAAAATAATTAACCAAAATTTCTTCCTGTTGACGAGATGATTTGTTTTTTCTCTTCTGCTTGACAAAGAAAAATGGTTTTGTGTGTACTATTTGTAAAAGCTGAAGGACTGTGTACTATTCCACAATTTCCACATTTCCACAATTATAGGACAATGATTACAGCATGTGGGCTGCTCATGTGCCTGTTGTTTATTTCTCAGACATTTCATGAGCTCACATTTGTTCGCACTCTTAACAAGCTTAGTGTTAAATCTGTACATTGTGCATATCCTCCAGAAACATGCGGCGCGTTCCACAGCCTCCCACTGGCTTCCCACTAACACATTTCTAAGCAGATCTGGTGGAAGTACAGCCTGGTGTCGGTTGGTACATCAGGCTTAGCGGCACTCCGGGTCCCACATCAGGCAAGTCCTCGGCTTTGTGGACATATGGCAGAGGTCTCTCAATTAACACCTTAGTGAGATGACCCTTCTGTTTACGTGATCAAAGCTGGGCCTCCGCTGCTGAGATGTTTCAACCCCCCCCCCCCCCCCCCCCAATTCCAGCCACCGCCTCCCTGTGATTATGACTCCCGTCCCCTTCAGTGTTTGTTTAGAGAAAATGACTTCCACTCCACCGCGCCGCTGTCTGAACGGGTCGCACATCAAATCTGGCCTTGATTTTCTTGCGGCCGGACAGTACTCGTGGAGTCTTTGCCGTGGTGTTTTCTCTGTAATTTCATGTAGAGATGGTGCTGAGTTGTAATTTTCGTTTTTTTTTTCTCTTTGGTTGAACATCTGTGCGTGCGCTGGTCCCATTTGTGCTTCTCTTGCATGTTGTGCTGCTAAAAATAATCCCTCTGAGGCTGCTTCAGCTCGCAAAGATGCATTTTCTACATTTTGAGGATATTTTTGTGACTTTTTTTTTTTCTTTGAGAAAAGCTTCACTGCTGCTCTCAGTGGTCGACGACTGTGGAGGTGATGGGAGTTATTCCAGCTGCTCGGGCCTTTAAGTGGTGGATAAAGAGACCTACATGAGCCTGAGGGACTGTCCTGTTATTATAAGATTAAATCCACTTTTAATAGTAAATCCACTGAAACTAAACAATCAAAGCTCCCCTGGAAACATCAAACCCTATTGTACTGAAGTACTTATTTGATGAAAGTAAAATCTGTTCATTGAGATATCAGATTAGATTACAGACACTGTAGTCGCCTCTAGACATGAACCTTTAAAAATCTAAAATAACAAGTCCAGCACAGCAGATTTTAAATGAAGGACTTGTTGAATGTAATAAAAAGAACAGAAGAAAAGTCAAGCTTTGGGGGGAATCCTCCTAAAAGATTTCCTTCAGGCTGGAGCAGCTGCCAGGCCAGCACCACATTGTTTGCAAATTAGCTAGGAAGTCATTATCGGAGTGATCAAAGCTCTGGCAGGATCTTTGTAAATCTGTGCTTTTTGGATTTCGAGGCTTAACAGAGTCTGAGTGGCCTGAGATGGATTGGGAAACATTTGTGTTGGCTGGGTTTAAGTTTTTCTTGAAATTCATTAAGGACAAATATTTTATAGAACAGTGTAAACCTTAATATACAATATATTCTGAGCAAATGCTATGAAATGTATGTATGAACATGGGCAGATGGAGCTCTATCCTGAATCTATGCAATCTGTTGGCTGAATGATGAATTGTTACACAGAACAAACTGAGAAGTCGTCCATAGAAACTGTTTGGGTAAAGAGCGACCACTTTTAAAAACTACCTGGCAGGTGATTGAATGAACCATCTGTCAATCAATCATCTATCATCATCTTACCTCGCAAGCAGCTGGATTCCTGATGCTGGCTGGTCTGAAACACCAGTGGTTCGGACACAAGCAGAGGACTTGAAGATGATGTCATGATGTCGTGATCTCGTGAATCCAGCTGCATCGCAAGGTTATATTAGGTCCTCAATTGGAAAGGTTGTTTAGACATTTGAAACAACATTTGAAGGTGAATACAGCATTTTTGTTCAAAAAGGTTAGATTTCTTAAAGTTAGGTATTGAAGAAAGTGTCATGCTTGTTACCAAAAACTTAAATATCTAACGTTGACAACACCTCCATCGTCACTGCTTATTAAACTTGGCCGGTTTCTCCAACTAAAAGCTTACTGACAGGAAGCTGTTGTCTCCCTGATGATAGACTTGATTGCTTCCTTTGCCTGAAGCCCTGCCGAGCTCTTCGTCATCGCAGTCTGCTGACACTGTAAACTAAATAAAGTTGCGAATTCAGATTTCAGCCGGTGCGTCACTTATCACTATCGTAGCGTGATGGGACACCTGGAATACATCTGTGGTTCTCAAAGTTTACAAAGTACTGCATGTCACCATCTATTATCAAGATATGTCCACTAAATTCTCCTTATCGGAAATGTTGTGACGTCTTGTGACCTCGATACACTTTTCATCTGTTTGAGGAACCTCGTCTCAACCGTACAGAGAATCGTTAGATGATTCAGTCCTGCGTGTTTCGACCTGTGTGAGATTTCTGTTGGGAAGAAAATGGCTTCGGCGAACATGAATGAGTGAAGGTATTTCTCAGTGTAGCTGGGATTAACCCCGACTAAACCTTGAAGTGTGTTTCACAATGATGTTTTGTTTCCTGGTATGTTAATCCCCCTTTTTCTTTCATTCATGCCTCCTCTCGGTTATCGTGTGCGCTTTGCATCAGAAATAATCAACAGGGATAATTAATGTTTGAAAGTTATTTTATTTTAATTGACAGTCATGAATTGATGAGGATTTCGCAGGCTTTCGGGACAATTTCTTCTTATTTCTTTGAGTTATTCTTGAATGATATTTACTGATGTGTTTGCATATTTTAACCCTCCTCACAGAGCGACCTAAATATTGCCTGAAAAACACTTTGACCACGATGAACCATGTCAGATTTGGCAGCTGGTGCGGTGGTGTAAATCACATCGTACTCTTAGTTTTTTATGGTTTTGATAAAGATATGTGATTTAATTACAGATTTGAGAAGATGCCCTAAATAAAAACACACACGGCTCGCTGTTTTTTGATATGTTCACCACAAGGGAGAGGAGTGGCAGAAAAAACAATGTGGTGAGGCAGGGAACCCCCAAAAACACCCAACTTAGCTGCACTTAAGGGAGAATACAGATGGATTTGAACTTTTCTTCAATATTTAAAAAAGGCCAAGCTGTCACAGAGAAAAGCTCAAACCACAACCAAAAAAAAATGTTCTGATTTCTCCACACAGAAGTGATGGAGAACAGCTGCATTTTCCCCAGAGCCCCATCAAAAAGATTGATCTGATAACATACCAGCTGATATTTATAAACTTCTAAGGCAAGCATATTTTTGGCAGCTATCTTTTTTAGTATTTAGTAAGCAGATACAGTGAGACAGAATATTTTAAGACTATAGTTCATCAATAAACTTTTTATTTATTTTTATTTATTAGTAAGGTGACAATTTACACTGTAAACTATGCTGTGAAATAAAATCCTTATAAATAAGATAGATACTTTAGTGATCCTTCACAGGAAATGTCTTGCTGCACTTAAGACAGCTTAAGACATCTCTAAGCACACTTTCTGACAAAACTTAAAAACATAAACCTATTAAAACACCTTAAAACATATTTATTTACACATCATATAGCTAATACCCACAGTTTATTGGGGTGAAGTGTTATATTTAATTTAAAAAGTTAAAAAATGAACTAAAATGACATTGTAGGCTATAATTGTATAATTCTTAACATTGATAATCAGTTGTGATTATAATACTTTGTAATAATAACACATACTGAATTATTTTTTAAACCATAAAATCCATCAAATCTAATGTTAGCTAGCTCAATCTACTCTTTTCTCTCTTTTTTCCTTTTTCTTTTTTATCCCCCTCCTCTGTGTCACCACGTATATATCAGCTGTGCACTGAGGGTCGGATTGGAGATGTAGCCTCTAAAGCTTTTTTGTACTATTTAAACCGAAAACACACATTTTTTATATTGTGATATTTACGGCCAGTTAGGACACTCGATACACTCAATAGAAAACAAAGCTATTGTGATACTAGTTGATTTCTTCTAACCACAAGATTGCAACATTTCTTGAATTGGTGGATCTGTAGTGCTGCAACAAATATAGAGATCTGAAAACATTCAACACTTATATAAACCAAACATGTGTTTATGTCAGAGCGAAGTGTCAGTTTGCAGTTCCCTCCTTCAGTACTACTTGTGAATGAAAGGCGAGTCATCTGGAGAAGGGAGGAGTGAAAAATCCCTCTCGTTTCTTGTACGTTAAGCAGGACAAAGCAGGTGCAAAGGGAATTCAGGGCTCAATTGATACAGTGATAATCCCTCAGCTATGCAGGCGTGCACAGACTTTGCCTGTCAAGTTTAAGCATTCCTCATGAAGACAGTCTGGGCAGTCTGCTTGAATAAAGTCAGAACTCAGCCCTCATCAGCACAGCTAACCAGCCATGAACTGGTGGCATGCAAGCCTTGTTTACCACAAGCACCGTATCCTAATTATTACGGTGTTATCTTCCCCTATAGATTTAGGAAATACTCTCTCAAAAGTTAAACAAGGTCAGTGATACTTCTCTCCAAAACATTGCAAGAGAACTGAAAAAGGTTACCCTCAATCTCCAGTAATGACAGTGTGTAATGATAAGTCACTAAAGTGCATCCGGCTCACCAATTTAAACTTAATCTATGATGCTTGAGTATTTGGCTCACTTGCAGCTGTTGGGGCGGCAATTTGTAAGGAAGGCGAGGCAATTCAGAGTGCTTTACATAAAATGCATCAAGACAGGATATAAAAACACTAGATTAAATTACACATGTTAAATGATACTAAACCTGTTAACCTCTATCATTTTTACATTTCTGTTCATGTACTGAGCCTAAAGCAAACAAGATAGAATATAAGATATATTTTAATTAGTCTTAGTGAGTTATCTTTATTCTGAACTCCACAAACTGGTCCTGACTCTTGCTCCGTAAAAGTATGCAGAGACATGTAGATAAGAATATTTATATGAGTGATATCAATCTTAAGAAAGCAAACCTTCTTAAAAATGTTCCACCATTTATTTTTAAGAGGTTGTTTTAGTTGTTTCAATTTGTTGTCATTTTCTTTAATCAATCATTGCAAAGATTCATTTGTTTTTGCTTCTTGAATGTAGATATTTGCTGATTTTCTTGGTCTTCCATAATAGTTACAACCTTTTTAAGGTTGTTGATGGGATGTTTCATTGGCATTTCTTGAATAGATTATTAAGATCTATAAAATCTGCAAATGAATCAATAGTGACCACAATTTTTAACCACACCCCTAGTTGTATTACTCTTTAAAACCTACTTTCCTGAAAGATAGTCATTATTTGAATCCTTTATACATGCTGACCACAGCATCTTTTCACCCATAAAGCAGAAAAACTATAAACTGAAAAGTGTTTACGACCTCCTTTCAGACCCACAGGTGGTATGTTTCATACTCAGAAAATAGATTATGGGTGGAGTATCACTCTAATGACAGCTAAGGAGTACTTTTGCGTCTTGCTCTGGCAGCTTTTTACCCGAGGGCGAGTGGAAACGCCCCCAATTTCACCACATTTCTCGCATTAATTTCTAAACCATGGAGAGAGAGAGAGCTGTTGAATTAGTCTCCAGTCAGGGATGCCACCGTTTACGGCTGAGAGAGCCCCAGAGCCTCAGCCCTCCAGTCACCAGGCTGCTCATATTACAGCCTCCCTCACTGGCTGGTATTGTCAGGTTACATTGTGTGTGTGTGTGTGTGTGTGTGTGTGTTTGGTGGTGGTGGTTGTGTGGCCATGTCGTGATTGGCCCATGCTCTGCCGTGTGAGACAGCGCCGGGTGACGTCTCCGTGTTAATCCCTCATTTCTCTCCGGGATGTTTTGTCTCTGGTTGAACTGGGAGCCGTCTGTGGGTCGCAGCTGAGGGGAAATGCATCCACGCAATAACTTTGAGACTTTTTAAGAAAGACCTGAGTGAGGTGAGTGCAAGATATGTTTCAGAGTGAGTAAGATAAGGTAAGGTAGGCTGCAGTCACTATACTACAACTGTTGCATTGTTTTCTGTAGATGCTTTCAGCTTGTTTGAATCTATATAATTTGCAGATGCCAAAATAGTTTGCATGCTCAGTGCCACAGAGGAATTCTGCTTTGAACTTTTATCTCTATGCAAAAGATTACGGCAAATTTCCAGAGAAAACAGGAAAAATGCAGTTATCGTTCATATTACTCTACGCATCATGCACTTAAACGTGTGCAATCGTGTTTTTCTCCCACTAGATTATTGGAGTAAAGTCATGCATGCATGTTAAGTTTTCCTGTCTAGAAATGCTCACTGTGACTTTAGTCTTATTTTCTTGCTTGTTAAATAGACATCAACCTCTGCTGCCGTTCGTATTTATTTGATATCTGGAGGTTTAGTATGTGGAGGAGAATCTGCTGATATCTGTAAGATGGTGTCCACTGGGTTGAGAGTCTGGTCAAGGTTTCAGGGACGGAGGGGGGGGGAGTCTGTTGTGTCTACAGCTGCTGCTTGGCACATTCCTAGTGAAGATCCAGTCACTGTGACCTCCTCAAGGCCTGCTGGGGCTCAGCTTGGTTTGTTGCCATGAACGGCTGTGTAAAATTTAATGTTATAGCCTTTTTTTTTTTTTTAAAGAGGACACTGGCTGATGTTACTTGTTTTGATGGTGCTTTTACAACTGACCTGTTTCGATGTGGTTTAAATCAACTCTGACCATCAAACCCCAACTGAGACCCAACTTTTTACACGATTTCTAATTTCAAGTGGACTCTGGTGCAGTTTGTTTGTGGTGTTAAAGCAAAGCAGACCAACCACAGGATTTTATGACAGAAGATATGTGATTTTAGTATGAATTAAAAACCTAAAAGAGGATAAATAAATACATCAGGTTCAGTAAAGTGCGACATGACTTACTGTCAATCACCTGAATTTGATTCCCAACGTGGGTCCACGTAACGTTGATGACGTAGGATGACAGTCACCAAAACTAAATGAGTGATTGAGTCCATTTGATTTTATGTTTACTCTTCTAAATAATCAAATTAGAGATGTGAACATGACCTAAGACACAATCATTTATCACACTAGTAAACCAAAAGGCCTTAACGTACCGAACTGACTTAAAAAACTAGACAAAGACCAATGGTTATGTCAACTCACTTCCTATGTTAAAAGAGCACATGACCACTGAAGCTGGTAGCAAGCTAACTGCTAACATGCCTGTACATTTAGTGCCTGCATGAGTAGAAATTACTAGTCGTTAGTCTTGTCTTCATAATCCCAAAACATGACACTAGCCAATCAATTTCAGGCTGCTGTGAATCTGACTAAACAGTCAAAAACACATCTCTGTTACATTTACTGTAATTTATTAATTTATTGCAAGCTATCAAATGAGGAAGATAAGTCTGTATTTCAACACAGTTGCAGCATTTCCAAGTTTTTCAGAGGAAGACTAAAATGCGTCATTATGAGGAGTGTTGGTGCTGTTGATCGTCCAAATGAGGCTTTGGAGAAGTTAAAGTGAACACTTTGCATCAAATTTCTTTTAAATTTGAAGCAAAAAAATATGGAGGCCAATCTAGTTTTGAGGGTCTTTCATCTATTTTAAAGTAAATATCTGACTCCCACTGGTCATCTCACAAATTAGTAGTAATTTACAACAGTTGGGTGAAGACAAGAAGGATATCAAATGAGAAGCAAAGCCGTTTGTCTGGTTGAAGGTCTTTAATAAAACTTGCGGTCACATGCCTTTGAGTCAGTGTACAAACATCTTCCTGATGAAGGTCGGGCATTTCTCGGCAAACCGTTAAAACTGTAGCAGTAAATTATTTCCTCTCGTGGTCAGTGGGGCTTTGTTTACAGTGGAGATTGACTCCCTGGTGACACCATTGATCTTATCTGCCCTGGTTAAAGCTTCTGTGCACATGAAGGCCTGCTGTCAGCACACCACATGGGCTACATTTGCAGGAAGCTGTATTTCAACATCCCATGTTAATTAAGGAGAGAAAATACTTGTGTGATCTTGCGTGAACCCTCAAATTAACACGTAGATGATTGAGCAACTGTGTAATAGTTTGCTGTTTTTATTGCGATAAAGGTTTTTTAGTTGATCGTTTTATGTGTTTTTCTTTGTTTTTAAGTATAAAATCTGCTGTTGGTATAGTACGTGATGTGGACAGTGTTTGACTTTAGTTCTCATCACTGCACTGTGGAGAAGTCGGCTTGACAATGGCTCTGCAACCTCTCAGGTTTCAGTTTCCACAAAGTGAGGGGCAGATCACCAAGGCAACGCCGTCCACAGGTTCCCTGACCTATCCGGGCTCGACCACTGAAGAGTGCAGAGCGTAAGGTGGCTTCTTCTGCCAGGTGCTAGAGAGATGTGGAGATAAAGCTGGTCATTTATTATATTGACATTTATCAGGAATTTTAATGAGTGATGCAAAGGTTTCTTTTTTTTTTTTTGGTGTAACCTATAATTACTGTGCTAGTCTTTACAACACCCTTATTACAGAGAATAAAAATGACTTGGGGGGTGTTTTCAGACCTACCCTTTTTGTGGTTAACTTGACTCTTGGTACATTTATCTGTTGTGTTTGATTTGTTAAGGCTGGCATGACGATAGTCGTTTAAACTCGGGCCAAATAAATACCGAAGATTGCTTGAGAAGGTGGGTCCTGATCTGCTTCCACGCTAACTCTGGTGCAGATTGTTTGTGGGTTTTTTACACGTGATTTTGAGCATGAATTGAAGAGCTTAACTGATGTTAGATTGAAACGATGCATGTGCTGATTGTTGGGACTGTTAAGGGACGTGACCATGAGAAGATGATTTGGTAACCAGATACAAAAAAAAAATAATAATCACACTCATCAAAGATAAGAAAAAAACATCTCAAGGAATATTTTACACATATGATCATTTTAATATCTTTAGTAGCCTACAGAATAAATGTGGTAACCTGAGATTTTTTCAATCAATAGCATGTAGCATGTTAGCTTGGGTGGTCACTGTTGGTAATGGTCGTCTTTGCTGCAGTACCACAAGTGGCCACTAGGAGAAATTGCCAGCTAGGCTGAGTGGCAACACTGTACCCAACATGTTTCAGACACATTCTTCCTTCCTTTCAGAGTGCTGTACACTTTACTATAGGAGTTATAATTTCAAACACTTCATAAGGTGCAGAGTGTTAAAGTGTATAAAGATGATGCACTGAGCAAGAGATGATGAGCGACTTCAGATGCAGTGGAGGAAAAGCAGAAACCGCAGAACGGAGACAAGTTAAAGGAAGCAGAATGCGGTCCATATCAGATAAAGCTGAATAAAGATAACTGTCGCCCTTTAGAGTTGTTATATAACTACGTCTACAACATGGTTATCATTCAGGATACTGCCTTGTTGACACAAAAGTGTCAGTGTGTCATATATTTATTGGCACTGCTGTGTACAATATAATTCACAATATTGCTTAATAATCTCTAACTTTCATCTTTAATTTCCTGAAAGTCTTATGGCTGTCTGCTTTAAAGCTATGGTAGGTCATTTTATTTTAGCATGATTATTATTCAAGTATTTTAGGTTATATTTCTTGAAATGCTCTGTAAAGCCTGACGGCAATCACAATATCAAAAAGCAAATTCTGCACACTAAAAAAAGGGAATATCAGCAGAAAACAGAATAAAAAGCAACATACGATCATCGGACTATGGGCCTGTAGTGTCTGAAGTGTGAGGGAAACTGAACAGCTCATAATCTTGATGCTGCAGTGAGAGACTTTCAGTGGGAAAGTGTGAAGTTTGCTCCTAGAAGTGAAATTTTATATCACTCAAATTCAAGCAGGAAGATGGGACACTCATTACTTTTGTGGTAAACTTCGAAAAGGTGAGAGTTGGTTCTGTTTTTTCTATTTACTAAATAAAGGTTGTTGTGCCTCGAGAGGAAGTTGTGTCTGTGAGTGCACGTACGAAGCCCATAAATATGCCCGTGCTCCTCTGGTGGGAAGGCAGAGGACAGAGAGGAAAGGAGAGGAGGGCTGTAATTTCAAATTCTGGTGTTTTTGTGTCTTTTCTTAATAACTGCCTACTGCAGCTTTTTAATAATGTACATGCAACACTGAAATCTGTTGAAGATGGGTTATTTAACCAGCACTTTATAAGAGGCTCACACACACTGACATCCTCCTCACTCCTGCATGCATGAAAAACTGTCCTCAAAAGAAGGCCACGTGCCACTGAGATGCTGCATCACTAAACCAGTTTTACACGCTGTAGAAAGCCGGCCTGCTTTGTTTAGTCAAATGAGAAAAATGCTTTCTCTTTTATAACTCCTCAGGACTTAACACAGCGTTATCATTTGAGTGCTTAGTCAATTAATAGATTAGTCAATCAACTAAATGAAACACTGACTATTTGATGAATTGTTTTGAGTCATTTTTAAATAAAAAATTCCCAAATTGTCTGGTTCCAGCTTCATAAATGTGAATATGTTCTGCTTTCTTTAGTCCTCTATGATAGTAAACCGTTTTGGTTGTGGGATATGGACATTTTATGTTGCTTCTTAGCCTTTGGGAAACAGTGATTGACAATTTTCCCCATTTTCTGTCATTTTATAGACCAAATAATCATCAGTTTCAGCCCAAGATTTGAGATACTTAACAGGTGATATATGTATGGATCTCCAAATAACATTTATCATATAAAATAAATTAATATATTATGTTAGCTTGTGCAACAACTGTACCAAACTGGTTATTAGCCATCTAGATGTTTTTAAATACAGTCTAAAGGGAAATAGGTAGGCTCAACATGCAGCTGTTTAGCTCCACTCGGCTATCTCTTACTTAACTTGCGTTGGTTACGTGGCTAACAGGAGCTCGCTGGTTAACTGATAGGGGCTGGTGGGGAAAAATAGGCTGACAAGACTTTTAAAAAGTGTATTTTGAAGTAAAATCTTGCAGCTTTACTGCAAGAAGCGGTTCACAACAGTTATTCATATAATAGTTAATGTTCAAATGAGTCCACAGCCATTTTTTTTTTTTTTTTGTTAGTGAAATGCTGCTGTCTGTTCAATTAGCTTTTTACAAACTGGAGTTTATACTATACTTCATATGTTAAGGCAAAGCTATTTTCATATTTGAAACAATAGAAAGAGGACTTTACTGTATATTGTAGTTTACAAACACCAACAAGAGTGGTTAGTTTCCACTGAAATGCTGTTTATATGTTGGTGTGTCTAGCTGACTGGTCTGAGAATACAAACTCTGCATTATGAGTTTAATATTTACCATTTCGGAGCTGCAGAGTGATGCAGATCAGTTTTCCAGTGAGGTCATCTCTGGACAGTTTGAACAAAAACAGGCATGGCAGTGTAACGTTTCCTTGCCAGGATTTGACCACAGATGTTATAAATGTTTGACTGTACTGGTTTATCAGTTGTTTATAGTTGATACAACCACCCTTTCCTTCCTCCCTCTCTCTTTCTCTTTCTCTCTCTCATGTGGCTCGTTTGCATATTCAGTGACATCTGCCACCAAACCTCTCCACAGGCAAATGCTGATTTTTCCTGCAGCGTCGCTGAAATAATAGCAGAGCACAGGTCACCATTCAAGTCAATATTTGTTCATGGACAGCGCCTTCTGGGCATGAGCTGACTCTGTTTTAGAGAGGCTCGCTGATGCTAGGCTGTATTGTAAATGGGGAGTCATCAGGCTGATCTGGGCTAAGTTCTTATAACAAGATAAAGAACTTATGAGCTGCTAAAAACAAAAGAAGAGAGATATTTAATGTGAGGATAAATGTGGGTTACTAGTTGAGTCTGATGGTTGGAACAAATAAGGTCATGGTAACCAGTCTGGCAGCCTGATTGTTGTTGTTAGAGATGGTACACTATCAGGCTGACATGAGGCCATATAGTTAAAATATTCAAAGTACTTTTTATACAGTAGTTACAATATTAATTGAAATTTGAGCAGTATGTCGCTCAGTAATTCAGGGTTGGTTATAGCAACTTAAATTGGAGGACAGTAGAAAATGGAAGAGATGGTGTCTTCATTCACAATCATGATATAGATGACCAATACACCTGTTAAAAATCATTTTTAGTCAGATGTGTCATAGAAATTGTTGCATGTTGAGCAGCAGCAGTGATTTTGATACATGGCCAAACCAAATCTGTCATCACTTCATTCACTCAGTTCATGTGGAAGTATGTTCGGTGCTTAAAATCATCAACTACTCAATAATGTGAGAGTTATGTTTTAATGAGCAGCTTTCTAAAACCGCCTGGGTATATGTGATTGGTTATTGTATTAGAAGGATTAAGGTCCATTAGCAGAAATTAGTTTCCCCCTCTATCAACTGGAGCAAATATAATATACACAAAGGTCATATTGAAGAGAAACTGGCTCTGTGAAGCAGCAGTTCTAATTAAAAAATAAATATAAATAGGTGCCACTATGAAACAAGTACAACAAAATGGTGACAATAAGATTCAAATACAAACATTTTTGTGTGTTTTCTTACAGTACAACAGTTATTAGCATTAGTTGAGGGCTACAACTCATGATTTTTTTTATTTTGGTCCATAAAATGTCAGAAAATGATGAAAAATGTCGATCACCTTTTCCAACAACCCAAAGGTAATGTCCTCACATGTCTTGTTCTGTCTCGTCATATAGTCCACACCCAAAGTGACTCAAAGAAAACTGGAAAATACTCACATTTCAAGAGGCTGGAATGAGAGAATTTGGAGATTTATCTTAATCAATGACTCAAAACAGTTAAATCGATGATACAAATAGTTGGAGATTAATTAAATAGTTTGCACTTAATTGATGAATTGTTGCAGCTCTACATTAGTTGTGTAAATGTGTGAAAGTGGCACATTGAAAACATTTGTCCCCTGTTTAAAAAAAACTGTCAATACAACCTTAAAAAAACATTTTTCAAACATGAGTTTTCATGAGTGATAAAAGCTACGCTGGATACATTTTGACAGCAGCAGTGAAAGAATAGTTGTTTTTCTTTTTTCTTTTTTCCCCCCTCCTCTCAAACATTCCCAAAGGTGAAAATTCCCAGAATACCCTGAGCGCTAATCCCTTTGTTTTGGTGGAAGTGGGGATCCTCCCGGCACACAGAGGACAGCCACAGTGTTTCCACTGGAATGTTACTGCTATTGTAGACCAGGATGACTCCCACTGGGAAGACACCCCCCCTCCCCCCCTCCCCTCCTAACCTCCCCCTCACCTCCCTCACCCCTCCTCTGCCAACACAATACAATGTGTTGCATTATATCTATGAAGGCATGCTAGTGTTTGGCTAGCCTATGACCTCGTGACCGAGAGCCGAAGCCAAGATAATGAAAAAGATGACACGGAAGTCATTAGTTAGTCCCACAGTTATTACAGCTTCCTCTGCTCAGCGAGGGCTGGGAAATTTCACTTTTTATAAACACAGATACTGGAGCAAAAGTTTTTATCTGCATGATTACATGTTGATGTAGAAACTCATCAAGAGGCTACATCGTTATATTAATAAATGTCTCTTACTTACTCTAAAACCCACGGTGATATAACTTCATATCTCTATATTTAGTGTTTTTTTGGTCATAAATCAATGCTATTGGCCACCTTTATGTCTGTCTGTGGGTTTTTACACATATTTAACCCATGAAACCCATGAAGAAGAAAAGTGACAATCTTTTTACTCCATGCAAGTGAATGCAAGTTTTGCACAAAAATCTGTGTTGATAGGCTGATATGGAAGTAAATATATTATGGTATAAAGAGTTAAATTACTGCACAGCTCCCATCGTGTGGCAATAGAAAACAAACAAAACACAGGCTGCAGATATATTTTCATTATTATTATTATTTCATTCATTATAGTTCATTTCCTTTTTTTTTAATTATATAAAACATAGAAAAGCAGCACATGCTCACATTTGAAAGGGTTGAACCAGTGAAGGTTTGGGCATTTCTTTTTTTATATATCTTTTAGAGCAGTGCTGATTAAGACACTTTGTGGGTTTTCAGTTAATTACAATTTTCTTATCAAATTGAACATTGTGAGACACATTAAAGAAGGAATAGCTGTAATAACAACAAGAAGCCAACATGAACTCTTGAACTGCAGTTTCGTAGCATCTCAACAGAGAATTAAAACATGGAGTCCGGTACTCTGTTATAGATGAATATCTGTTTCTAAGAAATTAAGAGGCAGATAAGTATCTTTAAAATAATTTAACCGCTGGTTTTATTTTATTGATGGATAGATAGCTGGGCTCTTTCCAGGAAACTGTTTTGCTGACGTGAGATCAGAAGTTAAATTAGTTTTACATAAAACACAAAAAGACATTAAGACAACGTGTAAGAGAAACACAATAGTTGATAATAAAAAAAACACTAAATAGAATTTTAACAGTTAAATAAAATGGAATAAGACAGGTGAAACAGGAGAATAACATTTACAATGTAGTGCGAGATATTAATAAAGAGCTCCAAATTTACATTCAATAAAAGGCAGCGGCAAACAAGAAAGTTTTATATTTTGATTTGAAAGAAGTGAGAATTTAAGAAGACGTCAAGTTTTAAGCCACATAAATCCTGACTCGTCACATTATGATCAGTTTAATTGGTAGATGACATTTTAATGACGGATGCACTAAAGGAATAAATGCTGTTTGTTGTGTGAAATAGCACCAAAGGCAACTTTTTGTGTAGGTCCATATTTTATTTCATGTGAGTTTTAATTGTTTTATAATGTTAACAGAGACGGACTGACTCAGGTGAAGTGCTCCACCTTCACTATAAACTTTTAAAAAAAGCTTCACAGATATATCTCCATTGTTATAATTGTTTCTCATGGTGAAACTACTTCAGTATAGGCTAAAAGAAGCATTTTAGTTTTATTTTAACTTTCTTTCTTTATGCCCTGCTGTTATCTTTCTTCACGTCGAGTAGCTCTCTCTCTCTCTCTCTCTCTCTCTCTCTCTCTCTCTCTCTCTCTCTCTCTCTCTCTCTCGCTCTCTCTCTTTCTCTATGAGTCAAACACCCATTTGCTTCTTTAACGACTTCCTGAAGCTGTTGGAAGTTTACTGTAACGTCCAGCGGGAGCCTCTTTGTTGTTTACAGTCTCAGAGAATGGAAACTATCCAAGTGTCAGTCAGACTGTCAGCGTTGAAGGACACACCTTTCCACAGATTGAGTGTGCGGTTTGTGTTTGATACGAGGTGTTTTTTTCCACCCACGTGTTACATGTGAGTGGGTGGCTGCTTTTTGTTTTCTCAGCTGTTTACTTTCCAATTTTGTTGGTTAATATAATATTTGTTTTTAATCTTGAGCATCTGTTTCATACATTAGGCTGACAATGAGACTTTGTTTGTATCAATCAATCAAAACTTTATTTAAATAGCACCTTTTTCATTAAGTCAATGTAGTTCAAAGTGCTTCACAGCTGATTGAAAAGCTAATTAGTTAATTTCAATGCACATGAAAGAAAATAAGAATCAATCAACTTCATTTGTATAGTACTTTTCATAAAGGGTAATGTAACAAAAAGTGCTTTGCATATAAAAAAATACAAAAAACCACTCAATGAAAACAGGAACTGAGGCAACGCTATCATTACTCTCATGAATATGCATATGCATATATGAGGAAACACCAGAGGTTGGATAAAAATGTTTTTAAAATACCCAAATAGAATAAAAGGTGATTAACGATTAATAAAATAAAGTAAGTTTAGAATAAAGTGGGTGAAACTAGAAGTGCGAGGAGGGGTATTAAAAGGAAAACAAAGATTATATTAAAATAAAATAATAAAACAACTAAGAGGAGACTTGATGAAGTAAAACCAGATATAAAAGATGGATTATAAAGAGGATAAAAACAATAAAAATACAATAAAGGTGTAGTGTAATTAGTAAAACAGGCTAAAACATAAAATAAAAGACATATCAATTAATGAAATAAAATTAAATGGAAGGCCAGATTAAAAATGTAGGTCTTAAGTTTGCTTTTTAAAATATCTACACTCTCTGCTGCTCTCAGGTCTTCAGGTAGGCTGATTCAGAAATGAGGACAAAGAATGATAACATTTAAATAAAAGATTTAGGATTTATAATAGAAATGTTAAAATAAGCATAATAATAAGGTCATACTGTCGCTAACTTTCTCTTTTATTCCCTCCTACCGTTTTCATGTCACTTCCCCCACAGGAATAAATTAGACTTGTAAATTTGGGGATAAAGTGGCGTGTGGACGACAGGGGCAGAAAAAGAGATGCAGTTTGGTGGTTTGTGTTCATACCCCTCCCCAAAAAGAAGACCCCCACTTCCTCCCTGACACACTTTTTTATCTCTCCTTCTCTCAGTGGAACAAATCATTTAGCTGCCACCCTTTAATGGGATTAGTCCGCACTCTCTCCCTTCCTCTCCTCTCTCTTGTCTTCTTTCTTTTCTTTCACATGCTTGAGTCCATCCTTCAGTCCCCCTTCCTTTTGGGGGGCTCTGCCTCTTGGAAAGTGGCTCATCTCATTAAAAAGGTTTAGAGAGAGGGAAAACAGTGAATTAATGAGGAGTAAATAGAGGATTAAAAGAACTTCAGTCACTTTATTTCATCTCTTTTTCTACCGGGTTAGTTGCTAAAAATGTCTGTTGCTGCCATCTTATGGATGATGGGATCTTTACGTCCTCTGAAAGCCACAGTTTGTGACCCGATGGACTCTTAATCGCTGCGGTTTGGGGTAGCTTTATAAACACAAGGCGTCCCGGCCAGTGAGCAGGGATAACAGCGAGTCTATCCCCCCCCTCACCTCCCCTTCCAGATTAGCATGCTTGATATCCCTGATGACAAATGACATTGAGGCCAGTTAATCAGGCCTACCCACTGATGTCACCACATTAAGCAGTGCGGTCCTGTCCCCGCCGTGATAAACAATGAGGCCAGCTGAGAGGATCACAAAAGCCAACCAGCGTCAGGGCCAGCTGGGGACGAGGTGCTCAACAGATGGACATGAATATGTTTTACATTACATTTAAATTAGTCTTTTTTTTGTTGTTGTTGTTCCTCCTCCTGAAGATATGATACCCAACACCCCAGATTAAGCAAAATGTAAAGTGATTTTGTAAAAGGACAAAGGTCCAAGCACACCAGAAAGTGGCTTAGAGCATCTTCATGAATAAAGCTGTGCTAAAAGCTTTGCAGTGTTGCCTACTTGGTGAATTTCCAGCTAGATTTTGGTAACTTTTAGACATCTTTTAGCAATTGTATTACTTTTTTTTTTTTTTAGCAACTTTTAAGGCAGATCTTAACTATTCTCCTTGGAGAGTGACTGTGGCTCTCTGACTGACCTGCTGTGCAGTGAGTGGGACAGATCAGCAGCACATTCAGTCAACCAATTATCAGTCAGAGTGAGGTGTAAATGAGATGTGAATGTGCGTACCTAATGGTCAATCACTGATCCCCATAGCTTGACCCGGGAACTCCTTCTCCTTTGTTGTTATCTAAGTAAAATATAGTATATTTCCACACTTTCCATATACTCACTTTGGTGGATTTCATCAAGTAAAGAGTTACTGAAGAGGGAGAAAAATACTCTCCATCCTAGCAGGCCTCCTTCTTAATCTTTAGTCCTAACAGAAATTACAGTTTTAAGTGCAATACTAATGTTTATGTCATCTTATTGGTTCGTTTTTATTGTTTTTATTGACCGCTCAGCACTTGTTTCAGATGTAGCAATCCTTATCTCGTTGTATATTTTTCTACAATGACACTAAAGGCATTCTATAAAACTATAAATAATGAGTAAGTACACAAACAATAAAAAGACAATAGTAGTAAAGACCATATAGTAAAAACATAGTACCATTATGTAAAAGAGTAATATTGGTGGTGAATGATAATATGTAATTTCAGTGGAAGGAAATCAGCTGTATTGAGAAGAGAAGTACTGGTTGGCTTTTTAGTATCAGTGTCCGCTCTACTTGTGATTCAGGATTGTTTTAATGTGCTTGGGTTTAAATCCGCTCTTCTTACATCCAGCTTCTTCTGTCACCTGTTGGTCTTACAATCAGTCGCTGCCGTCTGTGCTTCGCCTCTTTTAAGTGACAACATCTTTATAGTGAGATTTTAATCAATCTGAGGTTGACTGCTCTCACAAACTGAGCTGAGATTTTTTTTTTTTAAACCTTCCAATAGAAGACCAAGTTTTGGTTGAAAGCATCTGAGGCTGGCAGGTGTCGTTCCCTCTCCTCCAGTGATGCTTGTCCGTCTTTTGTCTCCAGGAGTGGAACCATGGCACAGCTGGGCCTGACGCTCTCGGGCTCTTGAGGGACCGCTGATTGATTTTCATAGAGTCCTCCATTAAAATAAGCCCTGTTCTCAATTCAGAATGAGCCAAGAGCTGCTGTATAATTTGTAGAAATTAAGTTATAACGTGTTAGTCATGGTCATTTTCCTTTTTTTAATAGAGGAGATTGGTATCATTTCTTTATTTTGATGTGAAAATAAAGGGTTTAAAGAGGCAAGATTAGGATGAAAGGGAGAAAAGTGCTTCTGAACACACTGAATTAGTGCCACCTCCAGGAAGGCTGCTGCTCTAACCTAAAGAGAGTCTCTCTATTTCAGTATCTCTTTGTCAAAGGTCAGTTTGAGAAAAGGATGTGGAAACAGGTTAACTAAGAAACAAATTGGTAGAAATAAAATTAGAGTGTGTGTGTTGGTTTGTTTCCAAAATTACTGTGACTCTAAAAACTATCTTGTCTTCTGTCGTACAGCCTCTGTAATTTCTGTCATATTTCCCACAGAACCAACAATTTTGTTGTCAGGAAAATAGAAAAAAAGTCTATTATTTGGATAATTAATCATTCATACATTTTGACATAAAGATTTGCTGCTTATTTTCTTTGTCTTATGTGATAGTATCTTTGGCTTTTGGAGTGATGGTATGACCAAACGCAACAAATGAAGTGGCAGTGCCTAAGGGCAGACACCCAAATGTAGTATAAGCAGGATAAAGTGCGTGTCCACTGTCTGTTTCTGCATTGGTTTTTGAGTATAGCCAGTCCATGAAGTTCATCAGGACAGAAACGCGCACACACACACAAAAAGACAGGAGTGTGCAGTAATACACCTTTGCATGCGTCTGCTGTAAGACCAGTATGATCATACCTGATGGATGCTGACACATAATTAGTGGCAGGATGTCGGGTTGTGTGCTTGCGTGACAAACTCGCCACAGAAAGGACGTGTCCCACTATTTAAATGGCTTCCTCTCCCGTCATGTCCACTCATTTCATCATTACGGGTCAGACTAAACTGCATCTCCATACATTGGTGTAGACCCTCCCACCTCCACCGGCTCGCCTTCTCCTTGGCAGTAATCCAGCGTAGCGTGGCCCATGACTCATTACATCCTAATTGGTCCAACAGCTCGAGTGATTGGGGCCAGACTGAACAAATAAAATAGTCTAATCAAGACAGACGAGGGATTTTATTCCAGCTCCGAAAAACATTCCACGCATAGTTATCGGCCCAAGCAGCAGGATGCCAACCAATCATGTGCATCCAGTCATGTATAAACCAATGGTGTATCTACCATGATGGTCATATGACTTCAGTCCAATCATTATCCCAGACAGGCATGTAGACAAGGGGGGGTATCCAATAAACGACATGTTGACACAGTAATTTTGGCCCAAAAACTAGCTTCTATCTGGTGTATCTGTATCTGGTGCTCACCTTTTTTTAGGGGTCATCTTCACAAATGTTGATGCTATTGCTGACACTTGATGACTTTCTGGACATGTTTCCTAAACTGTTGTGAAATATGTCCTATGATGTTGCATTAGGCATGCAAGGTTTCACAGGTAGATGAGAGAAGGGGGTAAAAATAGGAAGAAAAAATACATACACACAAATATTTGAATGCTCATTTTGTCGTTGGAATACCATGGCCTCGAACGTAGCTTCAAAGCATTCAGTCCAGCCTTAATTCTACGTCTGTTGGTGGAGTTTAGTGAAGAAGCCCCCCCTCTCCCTCCATCAGTCCGTCATCAGTTTAATTAGCTTGTTCTTCATTGTCTGACTGCTTTCAGAGGAGAAGGGCAGCACAGGGACGCGGCGCAGGATCTCATTGGTCCGTCTCCAAAAGGTCAGCAGAGTGGGCTCGCTTGGCACAAAAGCAAACATGGGAGCACTTAAGATGGGGAATTTCTCCCACAATACCTCTTTGAGCGAGCTGACAACAGAGGTGAAAGCTTTGGGAGTGACGCTCTCTCACTGGAGCCACCGACTTCATCTGGAGGGTTTAGGTTTCTGACACACAGTTTGTTTTTATTTTTTATCTTGAAGATAAATTTAAAAGCAAGTCGACAGACAGCCTTGACTTGATTTATTGTCATCAGTCTTTCAAAGTACCAAATAGATTACTACACATTTACTACTGCTGAGTATAGAAGATTATTTCTGCCAATGTAATGAGGAAAAAGAAAACATGTAAGTCATTATGAGGAACTTTGTCATAATCATGACTTAATATCTCAAAATAATGACAATTTTTGTGAAATGGGGTTTCATAGTTGAGTAACTTAAGTGCTCTTTTTCCTCAGTCACCACTAAATGCATCTTTACATCACTTCTGAATCCAGTTTGAAGTGGGTCATGAGTTTTATATGACACACAAGTAACAACTTAGCTCAAGCTTTCTGTAGTTTTATTAAAAATAAGTCATTTGAAAAAGACCATAAAAGTCCAGAAAAAGTCCATAACTCAAAAATATTTAGTTTATTGTCATAAAAAGACCAAAGAAACCAGAAAATATTCATGTTTTCCTTTTTTCTGCAGTGAAGGACGCTGCTATCACAGTACATGGTATGAACAATCTGGCAACACTGTAAATGGCATAATTCTGCGGTTTATGTCACATTTGTGGCTGCGGTAGATAGATAATTGTTATCATTTTGGCCTGAGTTGAAACATCTTCTCTCAGTATTATGAACTGCTGAGTTTTGGTTGTTAAAATTTTGCATGTTGGTTATTTTTTATCAGTCATGTTGACACCACAACCATCTTTGCTCCTCGTCATCTTGCATTTTATGCTTTACATGACAAAGTACAGAGTTATTGTGCGACTAGATTTGCAGTGTGGTGCCCCCTCGGTCCCCCCCCCCCCCCATGTGAGGCGGTGGGTGGCGTTCATCAGCCAACCAGCTCCCCCTCCGCCTTAGTGACTCCACTCGAGAGCTAAACAAATAAGTGGCTCCAGCCTGTCCTTGGTCAAGTGTAGGCCGGACAGAGGAGGGCATGTGTGTGGGGGAGGTGGGGGGGCAAAGAGGGCGGTGTGGAGGGAGGATGACAGACTCTGAATGAGAGAGAGAGGGAGAGAGGGGAGGATAAAGACAAGAGGCAACAGAGTGGACGCTTCAATGCAATCCGGTGATTCAGGGGAGCGGAGGATGAT
Source organism: Scomber scombrus (assembly GCF_963691925.1). Classification (NCBI taxonomy): domain Eukaryota; kingdom Metazoa; phylum Chordata; class Actinopteri; order Scombriformes; family Scombridae; genus Scomber; species Scomber scombrus. The sequence continues at coordinate 28,013,572 of NC_084973.1, forward strand.
GGGAGAGAGGCAACGCCAAGAGAGGAGGTAAAGAGATGAAATGAGGTTTTTAATCTCCAAGAGGAAGTTTGTGACTCTGCTGCTGTTTGGGAACCAGCTGAACGTTCACTTGTGGTGGTAAGAGAAGCTGCTTAAATTACAGAGGGACTTTTGTTAAGACCCTTTTGAAAGATTTTGAGCTCCTTGAGGGAAGTTTGAAGTTCAAAAAGGTCTAGATAATGTTCAGACACATGTTAAAGACACTGGAGGTTTTTGGGTTTAAACCAGAACATTTTGCAGTTATTTATGTTTATTTAGAGACTTACTCATCTATGTTCCAGTGTAAAGTTTTTGTTACAGCCACATGTTTACTGGAGCTGAGGCGTCTCTTTCCTCTAGGGGGCAGTGTTGTCAGCCAAAGCAGCTGCTGCATGTAGTGGAAAAGGTAGAGAGAAAGAGAGAGAGTTGTGTGTCCTGAACAGAGCAGATGAAATCCTAAGTCACTGCTCAGAGCTGATTAATGATACACAATACTTAGTACTTTATCAGTCTCTATTTATATTTAGGTATTTGAAGAACAGCGAGTGAGAAACATGAAAACAATAGTTGGACGTCTGAGGATTAATTGTTACCTAAATGAAAGGCCTGCTGCTAATCTTTTTAATATTAAACACCACAGTAAATGATAGATTATATAAACAGTGAGGGTGAAATTTAGTCTCAGCTGGTTTGTTCTTCTTCTCATTTTATGTGGCATTTAAGAAAAGGTGCCCAGAGAGAAGCATCATTCATGACTGGCTCCTTTTCTGCAGGCAAAACAGCACATCTCCGAGCAATAAATCTCAGGTGGAGCAACAGTGCTCGAGACCGTCTGCCAGATATTTTATCCCACCAGCCTCCACAGGCTTTCAGCAAGCACAATAAATCACATGTCATAACCTGATCTTCAAAGAACTCACGCAAAGACACGGCTCTGCCTTTTTTTAATATATAAACATTTTATCATGACCTTTTTGAAGGCTTCGTGTTGGTCTCGGTTGTTTCTTGTAGAGGAAAGAAGCTGTCAAACTGGTAGATTTGCACGTGACGGCCTCTAATCAGCGTCTTATGACGGGAAGGGGCGATGGAGGACACTGACTGAACCTCTGGAGAGCAGCTGTCAAGATAAATGTTGGAACCAGATAAAACACATTCCTAAAATAGAGGCGCAGCATGTCGTCGTCTCTGTAGAGCTGAAACGATTAACCATGGACAGAAAGCTACTCTGAAACTATTCTGATAATAGATTGAAGTTATTAATCAGAAAAAAAGGACAAATATTCTCAGGTTTCAGCTTCTCAACTGTGAAGATGTGATGCTTTTGTCTCTGTGATAATCATATTAATGAATAGAAACTGATTGGTCAGACAAAACAAGTCATTTGAAGACACCACCTTTGGCCCTAAGAAGTTGTTTTTCTTATTACAATTACTTGGAAAACTAAATTGATTTAGGACGGAAACTCAGATGTTTATCGATTAATCTATAGGTTACTTTCTTTATTAATCAGTCAGTTGTCTATAAAACAGCTGAAACCTCATTCTTAACTATTTTTTAACATTTTACAGACAAAAGGATTAAAATAAAGGAAGAAAATAACTGACAGATTAATGGATAATGAAAATAATAATTAGTTGGAGCCCTTGTTACATTCAAAAAGCTGCTTCTTGGTGAAAAAATGAAGTCATCTCTCTTTTCCCGCAAGTTCAAAAGGACTGCTTCCTTTTTCCAATACTGGCTTTTTAATATTACTGTGTGTTTAGTTGTGTTGAGTTTGTGTATGCTGGATGTTTCTGGTCAGTCACTTGAGTTAAAAGAGGAAGAAAGAGGCTCTGAATTTCTCTGTAAAGCTCTGATATGAGAGATTTTTACCTGTGTATTACTATAACTATTTTATTGAACAATATATTGTCTCAGGAATAATCGTGATAAACGATATTATTGTCATTTGAAGATCATTTTATACCACTGTAATGATAATATAATGGGGGGTGGGATTGGAGAGTGGGCACTACACTTCTGTAAAAACACAGACTGCCATTATGGCTCAGGACATAGTTATTTACCTTTAATTCCATAAGTGGCGCCGCTCACTTCTGCAGTTTCCACTCAGGACGTTACAGTGAGGAATGAAGGCAACTACTCACTTAGCCAATGTGACATGAATAGGCTCTTAGCTGCTAATGTGAAGTGTGGCAATACTGAGGTCACACAAATGATCAAGGTCCTGTCCATGTATCATACAATAAGCCGATATATAGACAAGATGATGTTATTGCGCCAGTCAAAACTTTGGACACGCTTCCTCATTCAGGTGAGTAGTATGATGTGTCCAAACTTTTGACTGGAACTGTATATTTGAGTCTTTTTGGTAACAACAGTGCTTCAGAGCCGCTAGTGTTGTCCTATTTATCCTAAATACGGTCTTAAATCTGCTCCATGCCTTAAATGATCCTTAAATCCTTAAATTTAACCTGCTTTTACCTTCACTCACACTCAGACATTCAGCTTTTAAATCCCACCTGCAGTACTACACATAACGTAAACAAATGTTCTGCCAAACACTTGAAGTCCCACCTGTTTCTAAGAGTGCAAAACTACTACACTGTAAATGGATTTGCTTACATTGAGATGCATGTGTGCCACAGATGCTTCAGTCTGACTCTGTAATTTTAAAATCCTTCGTTCTTGGAGTCATTTTATACTCAAGATACTCTGATGCTGAAGTTTGTTCCTATGGTGAAAAGACGAGCATCCATTTTTTTAAACATCTATTAACACATGCACGCTCTACAGGTTATCTTAATAGAGATAAAATAAGAGCGAAATATCCAACAAAAGGTCTTTAAGTAACAACCAAGAAGTCGAGCTGCCCTCGATTCAACCCCTACTTGAATAACATGAGTAGGACGATCCTCACAGACGAGAGAGAAACGGTCAGATCGAGGAATGGATGATAGCTAGGGGAACATAATAACGGGAGTGAGTGCGTGGTATAATTTTCTCTGGTTTCTATAATTACAGTCTTAATTGAGCAAACGCTTGCTGTCCCTCTAACGCTATGTTTATCCTGGTGCACGAGGCCTGCAGCTGCACCGGAGGAAGAATGGCGGGGAGTCGACAGTGATAGCACCAGAAATAACTCGATGTGTGTGTGATTATACAGCAGCAACATGGCCGACTGATCCCACATGGGCCACTGTGCTGTTTGTTTTTGGAGGGGTTTGTTTTGTAGATGTGATGTTGGAGCAATTCAGGTCAACATTTGTAGAGCAGTTGATTTATTGATCAGCAGTTTTTAGTACATTTTAGTGCTTATACAGACGGACAAGCCAGTCTAGAGGCATTTGTGTGTGTGTTTTCAACATTTTGAGTGCTAAATATGAACTTTTGGCGCAGATACAGGTGCTCTTTTTGGGATAAATGCATTATTGTTTATTCAAAGACAAAAATAAGAGTAGATTAACTCCTCCAGACAATGACAGTGGATCGTTTACTGTTTTCAAGCTTTAATTTCTTCAGGACGTGATGGATTTGTGGGGAAACAGCAATTTAATATACACTCACAGGCCTCTTTATTAGCTACAGCTGTGCAATGTAAGTCAGTCCAATACAGCAGCTCTGCTTTAAATTATACATTTATGAAGTTTTATACATTTTCAGTTTTTATTTTTTATTATTGAGGTCGTAGTGGGTGATGGTGGTGTGTTAGGGTGCATTATATTGAATGATGGTCATAATATTTTGTCCACTCCAGTAATTTAAGTATTTGTATCAGTTCATCAGTAATGTTTGTAGTGTATGGGTGTGTGAATGTGTGTTATTAATTAGTCATTAATAAATGTTTGATTAATCCTCCCTAATCACTATTTTATGTTCCAGTAGAACATTTTATAGAATATGAAGAATACAACATGTTTGTTTGGTGATTTTAGATTTTTTTAAGGTCATATTTGTACATTTGCATGGACAAACATAGAAAAATATGCATTTTATTCCCATTTTTTGTATATTCTGAGTCACATTAGGAAAAGTCCAGCTTAAAAAAAATGTGTATATGGTGTTTTTAAAGCTCAAATTTGACCCTGAACAGTATGTAAGGGTTAATATTTAGTTTAGAGCTTGATGTGCCTCAGTGAAGCCTCACACAGCCGCTGGTGATGCTGCAGACTCTTCATCATCCGTACGTTTCCTGGAGTTCCTAGAGTTTAATATTAAGCTTCCTCTTCCTCCCCTAGTGTGCAACATATTTGACTTTTAACCCTCTGGATGAAGCTGGAAGCCTTTTGTTGCTCTCCTTCTGACCTTCTGGCTTGAATAATAACACTACCCTCCCGACAGTAGAGCCATAATGTACAAGACGAAAATCCTTTCGGCTGACTTTTTCATTCCTGTAAGTTACTCCCTCCTCGCGGGGATAATTGGAAGTCTTTGAGTCCGGCTTTGCAGAGGCGAAACTCAGCAGGCTCACGTAGCACATCAAAGGGAAAAGGAGCGGTTCGGACAGCAGAGGCCGAGGGGTGGGGGGGGGTCAGCGCAGCGGCTAACGCTGCCAAACGGTAGTTGGAACGTCAGCGTCGAGGCGTCTGGCCTCCTCACCCCCGGCCCGCGTCTTCTCCACAGTCGGCGCAGCAGCTTCTCCTCCAAAGCTTCAAAGGCATTTCCTAATGAGGGCCAGATGCAGAGCTGAGACGACAAGTAGCCGCTGATTGTTCCACACAAACACACACACACACACGCCAGCTCCGAAACACGCAATATTTAAAGATGTAGCAGTTTTTGTTGCTTCCTCTTTACTTAACCCTTACATACTGTTCATAATTAGTCTCTACACCAATTCATCATCTCTATATTATGGTTCAGGAGATCATTTTATAGAATATGATCAATACAACATGTTTTAATGCTGATTTTTGATTTTCTTTAAATAAACACAGGTCAAACTTGTACATTTGCATATATAAACATGTATATCAGTTGCACAAAAATGTAAAAAATGTATTATATGGGTTAAGAAATGTCAAAAATAGCAAAAACATAGTGTATCATAATTTCAACTTCAATCAAATTATCAATTTACAGCATAATCAATCAGCTCTAATCATTGTTAGTATTAGATTAACCAACAGCACACATTTGAAAAATTTAAAATGAAACAATTTCTCCATCACAAATTGAACTTGTATAGATAATCTTGTCAATAAAACGGCTGATTTATCCATGTTGTCATGGTTACACATAGCATAATGTTTGCAGGATGTGCACAAAAGTTACCAGTGTAACCTAGAGAAGAGAAATGGTTTTAAAAAAGGGTCACAGTAGGAAAAGTCCGGCTAAAAGAAATGTGTATATGGTGTCTTTACAAATCTCAAATGTTAAAAATGGGTTAAATTTGACAATGAACAGTATGTTAGAGTTAAGAGGAAACAACACCTGTGCACAATCATGTCTATTATAGCACGGAGAGATAAAAAAAAGCTCTTCATGCTCCTGCACACAAACTTCATGTTTTCACGCTACAGAGCTCTTTCTCTTTCTCTAATGCTCTGAATTAAAAATATCCCCGGTTCCTCTCGAGGCTCTTTCCCTCCATTAAAGCTTCAGCCTCAGCTTTTTATTAGGGGAAAAAACCACCCTGTTGAATATTCAGCACAGCGTGTTGTTTGCAACCTTTTCTTTACAGCCTCTCTCTCTCTCTTAAGTTTTCGTGCTGTTTACTGGTGTGACACACAAGTTACAAAAAACCTGAGCTCTAAACAGTACACAGTGTTTCACAGTGGAAAATGTTAACTGTCGCACCACATCCTGCCAAGGCTTTTAGTGCTTTTACTTCAGTGGGTCAGTTTATTTGGCAAACAAGCGAGTCTAGACACATGGCATGACAGTAAGCCTTCATGAAAGTGTGGATGATGACACAATGATGATGTTTGACACAATACCACAATATCTATTTTCTTTTTTTCTCTTTTTTTTGCTGATATGAATTTTAAGAAACATTCAACTTCCATAATGTTACTTTTCTTTTGGTTTTTCCCATGCTGTATTTCCAAAACAAGCAGCAACGTTAAACCTTTGATCAGACACTTACATTCTTTAATCTCTTTATTGTGAGTCTAAATCTACGTTTAGGTAATAAATATCGTCTGTTTTCAGGTGCAGCTGTGAACTTTGCACAGAATCTGTTCTCATAATGTTGTTTTAAAGCTTACATTTGACAGTGATCTATCTAAAACAACCAAACTGACTCAGGAGAAGCATACTAATCCAGTGTTTTATTGTATTTTAACACTTTTAACACTATGTAGTATTTTAGAGTTACTACAGCTTCATTTTTAAGTTTCTGTTTTGAGCAAATGAAAGCACATTACACAATGCTGTTATCTGACTTATTATAGAGGCACTTCATACCATACAATTACTTATAGTAGTAAAACAAGAACACTTTTAATAGACTGTAGAGACAGGGTGAAGGTTTCTGGCACAGTTTCACCTACTTTCGAAGGTGCATAAAGAAGGAAAAAGGTCTGAAATAAAGTCAAAAAAAGTCAGAACTTTATTAACAGCCCTGATGAAGGCCACAAACGGAAATTGTCTGTTGGTCTGTTAAAATTCTTCTATACTAAAAGTTTTTTAACATCTGTGCACGAATTAGACACACAAATTATGAAATGAAGCATATTATTCACATGTTTTTGTGAATAATTTCATAGTTTCTGTATGTAAAATCATGCTCTTAAAGGCGCCAAGTGGAGTTTTTCCGCCACTAGTAGCGCTATAGAGCAATGATTTGAAGAGCGGGAGTCCCTGTTTTGTTTCAAGTGACACATGCAGGTTTCATGCAGAGTCACTGAACTACAGGTGGCTATAACACACTAAGAAACAGTTTGGCACTAAAGGCAGATTTGTAACATTTAACTGGGATACAACTTTTTATTTCTTCACACAGCAGCTTTAAATGATTCAGTTTTCCATTGATGACGTTTACACCTTCGCTTGTGATTTTTGCATTAATCATGAATCCAATTGTTGCTACGAAGTGCTCTACGACTTTTAGCTAACTTTTGAAGAACTATGGATTTAGTGTTTTTTTAATAATTATTGAATTGGGTGTAAATTATGCAGATATTCGAAATCCCCTTGTTAACTCCCTTGTTTAATCATGACTATATTTGGTTGCTAACATCTGTATTTATTTGTCCTGCGTGACGTTATCGTAATAAATAATTTAGCCGGCTGTCTTTTGAGCGTAACCTCCCTGTGAAGAGGAACCTGACCTGCCTGTAAATCAGTAGACATGCACCTAACACCTGTCATACCGCTGCAGGCTGCAAGGCTGAAGGCTATATATACCTGTTTCATATTTATGTAACAACTTCAGGAGGAACAAAACAAGCTGTTCTGGTTTGTGCGGGCTAATGACGCTGCCCTGCTTTGTTTTTTTTCTTGTTCTTTTTTTAATTATTTAAGTCGTCGCTCTTGTTAGGATCCTGTGAGTCCTGCTTGGATCAAATCAGACAACTTACAGATCAGTTTCAGTGATTAATGGTGAGTCAGAAGCTCTTCATCTTTGTCTTTGTTTTATCTAAATGGAAAAAATGAGTTTGTTATACTCTGGATTACTCTTGAAAGGTCAGAGAACCAGCTCTTTTCTTATTAGAGTAACACCTTTATGATACCAGACATTAAATTTGAATAACAGAAAATAAGCTGTAGATTTATTGAGTAATGCGATGCCGTAATTAACTCTGACAACTACAAGGTTCAAGGCTTTTGCTTCTAGCAGTCCGTCGGCCAGCTTAGGTCGAGTGTGATTTAGTTGAAGACGTATTTCACTGTTTGTTTTCAGCTTCAGTACGTACATGCTGTTGATTATAGTGCTCGAATCCTGGTTTAACTTTAACCTCAATATTCATTTTCAACTGTTATCTTTCCTAAATGTGTTAACGTAAGAGGACTGAGTGTTTTCTAACAAGGCAATTTAGTGTTTTATTGACTTTAATTGACTCATTGTAAGGTCAGAAAGTCAAAGTTCTATCACTTATCTAGATACATCTTCTATGATCCCATTCACAAAAAAATACAGATACATTTTGTAACAATATGATAAACTACTGTGATGCCTTTTTGAATAACACGTGTGTCTACAAATAGTCACTAAAGATCATTTCTTCATTTAATTTCCCAAATATTAAAGTATAAATATTCTTAAAAAGTATCTTCAGCCACACTAACAGTAGTAAACATGAGCATATATAGATATAGATAGAGATAAACTGGATAACCTTTTGAATAATGTTTTTTTTAACTAAAATACTGCTTAAAAATGTATATTTTGTTGGATTTTTCAGTCAAAAATACTAAAATAGAAATGATATAAAACATCAAAAAGTAGCAAATCCTCACATGTAACAACAAAGGAATATTTGGGATTTTATCGGTTGATTACACTAAATCAGCCAATTTTCAACTTTTATTTCAGCTTTAATTCATTATATTTATGGTTATTGATTAAGAGCATGATTAAGACTTTGTAATCAGTATCCAAATGGACTGACATCAACACAAGTACAAACACATTTTCACAGTTTTCACCTTCTTTCTGCTCCAAATACCTCCCGATAAACCCGTTAATCACGTCTGTTACGTTAAAACTCATCAGTCGTCCTTTTTACTGTGGTTTCTTCGGTTCAGCCGAATAACAACGAGGTGACTCTGTTTGTTTTCTTTACCTTCTGTCTTCACCTTCAGCTGCTGGCGTCTGGACGGAGACGCTGCTTTTTGTTGGTTAATAAGTAACCGTTTATGAAAAGGCTTTTCCATTACGCTCTATTGTCTGGCTCAGTCGCTGCTTTTATGAAGGTCAGCGTCAGGCCTGAAGAGTTGACCGCACGTTGTTGTCGCTCGCTGTGATCTTCACCTGGAGGCCCAGCGGAGGGGTCGCTTCCACCCCAAACAGCCTAAAGTCCTGTTTCCTCTTATAGTACGCAGATCGTTTGGCTGTCATCTGAGGAAGTCGTCTAATCTTAGCTGTGAAACCAATCCCTCTCTCGCTCAGAGGACGGACCGGTATAGGCTCGTTGTCGGGGGGGCTTGTGGACTCAGTCGTGTTTGCTACCTGCGAGCAGCGGGAGGAAGTTAGAATGAGAGTTACAGGTAAGGAGCATGAGTAGATCTCAGTTGTTGTGGCTTTGAGGACAGTAAGCGAAGATATATTTATCCTAATACTTTGTTGGTGGTCAAAGTGTTTATGCATCAGAGGTCCTGCAGCATTTTTCAGTTCAGCTAACCACACTGACACCTTGTTTTCCCCTTTTAAACTTCAGATTATCTTGCACATCAATACTGGAAAACATGTTTTAATACATTTAAAAGCGATTCCTCAAACATCTGTATGATAACATGTCCTCAAATCTAATGTGAAAAACTTTAATGCATTTGTTTTCTAAGCTAGGAACTGGTGCATGTGACATTGAAGTCTTAAAAAAAAAAGTTTTAACTTGAAGTGAGTCCTCCCTGTTTTACAGTTATTTTATAACAGGCTGAATGTCTTTTGGCAGCTCATAGAAACACTGAACGTGTCTCTTATTCTCTTAGTCAGCAGAGTTGTGAATTACTGTAAGAGCAAAAATGTGAGTTCATCAACATGTTGATCATTAACTTGATGTCATTATTGCTGTGAAGGAGGGAGGTAAACAATGGAAGGGGGGGGGAAAGTGCAGAATAGTCCTTTTTTTAAAAGTTTGGTTTAAGGTCAGAGCAGTGTGAGTGTTGTGAACGTCCATTACATTTAAACATGACACACAACTCACCACAGTGTCTTTGAGAAAGGTTTTTGGCTTTTTCCTTCATGGAGGAGACCAGTTTTGTTATATTCAGTCCATAAATCAGTCATGTGACTTATTGATCATCATATAAACAATACAAAACAATAAAATAGCTTGTACACTACACAAGTGCTCAGAACAGATATTGAAATTAGCTAGATAAACAGAAATGTCCATAAATACAAAACACATTTCAGATTATTCTTTTAAAAATACAATCTTCATCTTAAAAAACCCCCAAACTTTTAACCTTTGCTTGCTTGTAATAAAATCAAATGTTCAACTCTCTCTGAAGCCAAAGTACAAAAGCATGACGCTTCATTCTTCCTCTGCTACGAATCTGCTTTTTTAAAAACTGAACTGAAGTGACGCTGTTTCATGATGATGATGAGGATGATGATGATGATGATGAGGATGATAGACGGTATATCTGAGGGTCTCCTGCTCCTTCCTGCAGGTTTGCATTGTTGCAGCTCATGGAAGAAGACACTTGGGAGATGTTTGGTCAGTCTGACGTGTGTGTTGTTGTTTATTTGCATGAAGTTTGCAAGAAGAGCTCGTCTTTTGGGTTGAGTTGTTCGCTTTCTCCTTTAAGAATCTGGATAGAAACATAAAGAGAGCAGCAGCATGAAAGGGTTTCATTTACTTTGTGTCCTTTCAGTCTGGTCTGTGTCTCACTTTGCACTTCTTGTTGTGATGGTTGTAAGTTATATTCAGACTGTCTGACACTGAGTATGAAGTCACAGTAATGCAGATTTTGGCTCCAATATTTATAAGACAAAAGATTTGACAAAAATATACAAAGATTTCTTTAGTTAGAAACATGATTTACATTTTCTATGAATCTTATTTTTCCCAACAGCTTCTTAGTAAAAAGGCTTTCACTTGATTCTCTTTTATTTTGGTGCATGTACTTTCACTTCTTCCTAGTAAATATACAGATGACTGGTAGATTTGCTTCATTCACCAGCCAAAAACCCTAATCTATTCTACTGGATGGCAGGTCAAATTTTTACATTTACTAGCCAATGGACAAAAAAAGTGAATTTTGGACCCTGTAACAAAAGCCTCCAAAGACTTCAGGTATTTCTGCAGTAAAAAAAAAAGCAGCGTCCTCTTCCTGTTTTCTTCTCTAAAGCAGCACATGTTTCAGTCATTGAACCGACCTCACATATAAAATAGTTTAGTGGCTGTCAGTCTTTGCTCCTCACTCTAAGGATACTGATATATCAAAATGAATATTGCTGTGATTATGACTTCACTCTCTGATCTGTGACTCTCCCTCACATTGAACATGAGCTGCAGAGGATGAGGAACATGATTAGGATCTATTTTGGAGGGTCGGTTGTTTATAGATCAGATACAGAGGAGAGATGTAATCGTTCTGGTGACGGATGACGAACAGTTAGGATTTAGACGCATCAACTTAATGACATTGCAGCGCTGCTTTATTTGGGTGCGTACTGTAAACAAGGATTTGCGTGTGCTGCAGAGGATTGGACGCTCGCCTGCAGAGTAACGACTGACAGAGTGACCTTTCAGATACTCTCTCTGACTCATTATCTGGCTTCAGGTCAGCTATTGATCTGCCTCTTAGATAAAGCTGTGTGATGTGATGACAGGGATGTCATTTCTGAACACGTGGCGATGTTGCCACACCACTTCTAGAGAGGTAGTTTCCATTTAAAGGGGCAATGTCATGGTTTTTTTGTGTTTTTCTGTTATGTATATATATATACATGTTGTGTGTATATATATATATACATGCTGTTATAATGTTGGATGTCTTTGCTAAACGTGGTCAAAGGTCTAAAACTTGAGGTTAATGTGTGTCAAAATGCTCCTTGAAAGTCAAAAACCAGGATTACAGTCTCCTGTTTGTTGCCAAGGTTGTTCACATTGTCTTCTTGCATATTTTGGATCGGGTTCTGGCTCGAACATGTACACATGTATTTAAGAAGTTTCCATTTCGCATGAACAATGAGAAGCAGAAGTGACTTCAGCCTCTTGATTTGCAATGTTACCTCTACTTTTTGACTTTGACATCCCAGCTGTGTAGATGCATGAAATTGAAGGAAATACCATACTCAGGTCCTTGTGATTGTACTTTAAAAAAAAAAAAGAAAGAAAAATGTATGTGTGATAAAATTAAGAACATCTATAATACAATAAAGACAATTTGGATCGGATCCTGGATTGAACATGAGAAAAAGAAGTGAAATCCCACTACTACTATGTCTACTAAGTGACATCGTCCTGATGCTGGCCTGTCAGAAAAGAGTGGGCTCATTGGGAGGGGGGGGGTCCTTAAAGAGACAGGAGTTAAAACGGCTTGTTAAAGTCAGAGGCTGAACTGAGGGGCTGCATAAAAAGAACCAGTATTAAATAAAGAGTTGATCATGCAAAGATATTCCAGTACAGCCCCCCTCACATACCGTTCATATTTGGGCATTTCACAATATCGCCTCATAATTAGTCTCGATTCATAATTTCGGAACCACAAATGATTAATGAACATCATCAATCATTAATAAATTGATGATTAATCCTTAATGAAGCTTTCAGAAAGCAATGGTATGCAAATGATGGTGAGTAAATATGACTCAAACCCAAAACAAAAATGTGTATTATCTGCACAAAAACATTTTTTGAAAGTTGAAATATTTCTTTTTTTGTATATTCTGAGTCACGTGAGGAAAAGTCATCAAATAATTTCTGGCTAAAAGAAAAGTTTTTAAGGTATTTTTCTTCTCTCAAATGTGAAAATGGGTCAAATTATACACTGAACACAGTATTTTAGGGATAAACACCCATTTTTTTTGGTCCAGTTTTGAAAGTTGTAAAAAGCCACTGATACCTCATAAAATGCTTCCAATAAAACATTTGACAGAAAAATAAGGAATAGGCAAATGAAGCTAATTTTACACCATAATCCTGTTGAGTAAATGAAACCCAATAAACAGTTTAATGAAGTGTTTGCACAGCAGAGTGACTTCTTTTAACATGCTTCTATGTTATTGATATTTAATGAACATCATCTGACCAGCAGTGAAATTGAAGCCTGTCATATTTTGCTGAGGACCCTTAAGGACCTTTTTTAAGACCACTAGAGGGCTTTGATGCCACTTTGGGAACCTGTGATCATCCGAGGTCAGTAGTCTTGCTATAACAGGATTGGTAAATAGAGTCCGAGGTCATCCGCGTGTGTAAAAATGGCCTGGTGGAACTATCAGAGTCAACCTTGCCTTGCGTCTTTGCTCCTCCAGATGCTCTTTAAAAAAAAAAAAGAAATCTGGCCTTCTCCGTGGCCCGAAGAAGTCGACTTTTCCACCTCTTTTTTTCTTCTTTTTTTCATGAGAAGAGAATAGCTCTTTTGTTCCTGCTCATAATGTATCCATTGATGATGACCAGAGCAGCACACACACAGGACCTCTTATGTTCATAAATGTCAGATGCAAACACACCTGTGAAAAAGCCGAGGTCAGCGCTGTCCATCACATTAAGTGGGCTTCAGCTTTTCACAGTGAAGAGTCTTTGTGTTACAGAACAGGAGATACACGTCAAACAGACATGAATGATTTTCTTTCCTTTTTTATTTTCTTTTTTAAACTATTTCTTTGCTCTAGTTTACACCCGTAACCTTTGAGCGTCCTGCAAACATTATGATATATGCGTAACCATGACGACGTGGTTAAATCTGTTTTATTGACAAGATTATCGATATAAGTTGAATTTGTGATGGAGAAATTGATGTAATACTAACAATGATTAGAGCTGATTGATTATGCTATAAATTGATAAGATGATTGACAGAAAATTCAATCAGTGCTTATTCTAATAATGAATCATCTTCCAGCCTAAGATGAAGAAATTCGGATTTTATAATACACCTATATTTTTGCTATTTTTGACATTTTTTAACCCTTACAATACTGTTCAGGGTAGAATTTGACCCACTTTTACATTTAAAAGTATTTCCTGGCTCTGCACACATTTCTTCTAGGTGGACTTTTCCCTAATGTGAGCCAAAGTTTACAAAAATGTAAATAAAATGCTCTTTTAAAATTTTTGTGCAGCTGATACACATTTTTGTGTATGCAAATGTACCAATTTGACCTTGGTTGATTAAAAATATTCAAGAATCAGCATTCAAACATGTTGAATTCATCATAGTATATAAAATGTTCTTCTGAACCATAAAATAGTGATTGTGAATGTTTTAATTAAACATTTATTAATGCCTGATGGGAAATTTGTGAATGTGAATTGATGTAGAGACTAATTATGAGTCAGAATATGAACAGTTTGTGAGGGTTAAAATATATCTTTAGTTGATTAATTGGAAAATAATCTGCAGATGAATCAATAATAAAAAAAGTGAAGTTGCAGCCTTACTGAAGTGCGTGCAGAGCTCTCAGACATAAAGAGCTTCATCCTCCTGTTGCTGCTTTCCTTTTCTGCACGGACTGTTTACAGCTAACAAGATATGAAGTGATTGAATGTTTCCTGTGTTTTGTCTCAGTTTGCAGGTTGCATGGTAATCTGGACTTGATGCATGGCAGTTGCATGACCCCAGTAGGTCTTGTTGTGGGACTGAGAGCACACAGCTGCAGCCATGGCTCAAACCATGCACGTGAATGGCAGCGGCCCAGGTAACACACTCATTTATTAACCATTTCATCACATGAGCTTAGAGGAATATACTCCTTTCTTGTTTCTTTTTTATCAATTTGCATTATAAGGATGTTATTTTTAGTTTTAGAGTGAATCACCAGTAGATGGATGTGTACTATGCTAGTATATTAAAGTTAGTTTCACTCAGTACACTGTTGGTAAATACTGTATAAATGATGCCTGACTACCTCATGAACAATTTGTGCTCATGCTGGCTATATAAAACTTGGCTGTATAAGGATACAATGGGACTAAATGTGGATTGAGTGTCCAGTTTCAGGCTTATGTCAGGCATGTATATTTAACTGCTCGACTCCTGCGTTACATCTATTTCTATCTCTGCAAGTGAAAGCTGTTCGTTCTTGCTTTAAAATCTAGAAAAAGATGATTTGCAAGACTTTTTTATTATTTTATTTTTTACTAGGAGTTAGGGTCAGATTATATGACCAAAAGAAAACAACGAAACATCTTGATTTTTCTCCAGCTTTGGAACAATTCACAATTTTAGAAGGATTCATTTAAAGTCCTGCACCACCTGCAAGGCTGTCCTCATTATACATAAAAACAAGCTGTCCTATACAGGTGTTGACTGTCAGTAGCATATGCTTTAACTAAGAAGAGCATGCACGCACAGTTTGATTAGTTTCAGCACAGATTGATCGGTCAACTCTCATAGCTTTAATTCTTGTATTATACAACATAAAGAAAAACTGAGAGCAAAGATCAATATCTAGAGTCATTATCAGATTGTTCCTCTCATTAAATTCACTAAATGAGATACTAAACGAGCCAGAGGGGACACCTGTAAACTGCAGCACGTGCAACACGTCGTTAAACTCATCACTTCACAGTTTATAGGACTGCTGGGACTTAAACAGCTAATGTTATGTTACTTTTTGACTATTAATGACTTTTTTATGCTTATTGTAATAACTCAATATTCCTGATTTAGACATTTTACACACAAGCACAAAAAAACAAACAAACAAAATTCCTATTAAATGAATGTATTGCTCAGAGTTCTTCAATTAATTTGCAGGCATTAGCACAATCATCAATAGTCACATGATAAAGTAACAAAATATTACATGTATGGCTTTGCAGCTTCCTGCTAATTGAACCAGTAGCATTATAATCAGAATGAGTTAGAAACTGTTAATAAGATGTTTTATATCTTTCAGTGTGACCTCTTAAACATGCTATTATTGTTATTAGGAGAAAATATCTGTCTCTCTACAGCATGTTTTAAGCTGTGCTGTCTTAGCCTCCTCATGAACATCACACATACTTGCAGGAATGTTAAACATTAGCTTACGCTGGAAAATAACTTTACCTTTCTTCTAAACTAAAGTAGCTCCTCTGTAAGTTATTTCTGCACCTCCCTTCTCTGTCCTGAGGTTTTGCACGTTCCCACGGCTGACGGTGCACACGTACAGCACATTTCCGTGCTTCAGTGTGAAGTAAACGCTGTCAGCTCTGAACACACACCTGCAGACAGCTCGCATTCCTGGGCGGACTAACAGGAGAGAGTGAAGCCTCTTTCTGCCAGATCCCTCCAGGAATGCACAACATGCAGGACAGATGCTTTCAGGACACTTAAACACTGTCTTTCAGCGTCAGTCTACCAGCATGTTACACGACTCTGAGAGGAGACCGAGAAAAACAAATCTTACCAAATGTGAAACATGCTGAAGAAATGCTACGTGACCACCGCTAACCTCCCCCCCCCAGAAAACTTTAAAAATAGCTTTACCGCAGTGTGGGCAGTTAACATGCCAGCATGGTCACCTGCTGCACCAGAAGAATGTCAAGAAGTGAGCAAAACTTGTAAAACTAAACTTTTAGCGTGGAGATGCTCCGGTGCAGTAGCCAGTGCTGAAAACTGGGGTGTTATTTACTTTAAAATGAGGGCGAGTTAGTGAACCAGGCTGCTCAGGAAAATCTGACAATGATGCCAAAACATTTTTTATATGTGAAGATCTGTCTTTTAAAAGATAGAAACTAGAAAAAGTGGAGTTTGAAAGGTGAGGCTGGTAGTTTCTTATGAAAGATGCAATTGTGTTGCATTGTGGGGGATTGCAAGTGTTACTTTACTTTCACCTCATAATGGACTAAAACACTTTTTTAAATCTGTAGTTTCTCTCAATTACCTCCAACTTTATGAATGTGCAATATCCCTTAAAGTTAGCCTTATCATGTAGATGAATAGTACAGTAATAGTCATTGCACACAATAGAGCTGCATTTCTGTAAACACTGAGTCAGCCCACATGTATGACTGTTTGTTTGACTTCATTTCTTTATTAAATTGGGTCACTGGTCCATTTGTGTTATATCATTTTGTTAATGAGTATAATAGTAGTATAATAATAGGCAGTGCTGCACCATGTGGCAATTATTATACTGTATGCAGCTATTGTAATGAAAAGTAAATTAACTCCAAAAGTTGTAAAGAAAGCAAGAGAAGTACATTAAGAAAAGCTCTGGGGGGTCAGGAGTGGATTAACCACATTAAAGATTCCCTAATTGTATGCGACGCTCTAAGAAGTAAAGTACATCTCCAAGAGGATGCATGGAGGCAGGGATAAGCTGATCCGGCCTTCTCTTAGTTGGGGGATTTTGACGGGGTCGTTGCACAAATAAT
Source organism: Scomber scombrus (assembly GCF_963691925.1). Classification (NCBI taxonomy): domain Eukaryota; kingdom Metazoa; phylum Chordata; class Actinopteri; order Scombriformes; family Scombridae; genus Scomber; species Scomber scombrus. Next base: position 28,030,731 of record NC_084973.1, read on the forward strand.
CCGAGAGCAGAAGCTGCTCGAGCACAGCTGAGCGTGAGAAGAAGAAGAAGAAATAAAGCTTGAGCGCAGGAAATCAGACAGCAAGTTAGTTTGAGCATGAACAGTGCAAATTTAACTGCAAGCAGAGGTTATATAAGTGTGAGGGCAGGGAGAGTTTTGAGGGACAATATTACAAAATCTGAATGTGAAATCAATAAATCATGCTCCGAAATTGAAAAAAAAGCTCCATAAAACAGCTGCTTTGCATGATAACATCAAAGTAGCACTAGTCATGATCAGAACCAAACTGATGTAGTGTAATGATAGTATCAATGAACATGATCATAGTCATTTTGAGAGAAAATTGCGCTGATCTGAAATGTTATTCTTGCATTTTAATCTACTGCCAAAACGACCCAAAAATAGAAAAATCACCACCACAGCACCAAAAACCCAAATTTTTCCCCACATGCAGTGAAATCTCGGTCGTCTAAAATAAAACCTCGGCACAAGCTGAGTCACGGCTCGCAGCTGACCAGACAGAAAGCTCGGGGAGAGCGGCGGTCAGTGTTGGCTGATGAGTCGACCTCCTGCAACTTATTCAAAACCAATGAAGTGGTTTAGTTTCTGCAGCGAGGGAGGGGGGGGGGGGGGGCAAACCCAGCTGCCACTTAAAATACACCCATGGTACTGTTTTCTTACTGCACCCCATCAGTCACTTTCTTGTTGTGTATTTATGTAAGCACTGTCAGTTTATAAGAATGTGTGCCAAAGTAGGGGGGCGGTGTCGGTCGCTGCTGCGTCTTTGTCGACCAAACGGGTTAATTGTTCCGCTTTATTCACTGGACATGACCGCTGTGGACTCGTACTGTCTTTACACAACAATGTCTGATGAATTGATGCTGGTCTGGTTTATGTAAGTGTGACTGTATCTCAGTGTGCAGTAATCGCCTTCATTGTCAATGTTTTGAAAAGGAGGGCATTCTTCAGCCAGCAGGTCAGGACAGTGGGGGCAGTGTACGCTGCAAAAGATGCAATTTAGGTCTATAGAAAGCATTTTTATTGCTTGATTCACAATGAAAACTAATTTTAGATACATTTTTCATGACTAACCTAAAACCAGTGGTGTCCAACCCTGCTCCAGGAGAGCTACTGCCCTGCATGTTTAAGTATAAGCTCGTTATCAAGCAGCTGAAGCTCATCAAGGGGTTTGATAACAAGTTAATTATTAGAATCAGGTGTGTTGCGGAGATACCTAAAACATGCAGGAGCAAGGTTGGAGACCATTGCCTTAACCCTCCTGTTGTCCTCGAGTCAAGGAAGGAAAGGAGGAAGGAAGGGAGGAAGAAGGAAAGAAAGGAAGGAAGGAAGGGAGGAAGAAGGAAGGAAGGAAGGAAGGAAAGAAGGAAGGGAGGAAGGAAAGGAAGGAAGGAATGTAGGAGTGAGGAACGGAGGGAGAAAGGAAAAGAGGAAGGAAGGAAAGGAGGAAGGACAGACGGAGGGAAAGAACTAAAGAAGGAAGGAACAGTCAAAACAGACGGGGTCAATTTGACCTGGGAGGACGACACAAAGGTTAAACACAAATAGATTACACAATTTTATTTTACTTTAATGTAATGTAATTCTGATAAGAGGCTTTGCATGTGTGACTGATTGCAGCCATTAAATTGTGATAGAAGACGTCCTCACACGCTAAACTACAGCTCTCTGTCATTTTATTTGCAATGTTTTGACCAGATTCAGCTGTTTTTCCATGTCGTCGTTGGTCGAAATGTTGTCAGTAAAATGAAAAGGAGCTTTGATTTAATGTTGGTGCCCTGTGAAGTAGCCCCTGTCATCAGTGTATGCTTATGTGTGAGTGGGTGAACATGACATGTAGTTTAAAAGCGCTTTGATTGGTCAAAAAGACTAGAAAAGCACTATGTAAGTACAGTCCATTTATCATGTACCATTCTTGCATCTAGCATCTATCCCACTGAGGTTTTTTCGATGTGCACACGACTTATCTGATTGCAGCCATTGTCAAAGCTGTTAAACATATAATAAAAAAAGACAAAATAATCTTAACTCAAGGCCCGCTTGTGATTCAATTTGAAAGCTATAGTAAACAGTAGCAAGTGGACTTTAATGATTTTGTCAAACTACTGTTCCCAGTTAGTTTTCTTTCTTTCTTAATGCTCCCACATAATCTAAATACTATAAGTATAAACATATCTCATCCTGTTCAGAATGAAAAAACCAGCCTACACATTCACTCAAAGCGACGTTACCATGTCTGATTGTTTTCCCTGACCATCTATGAGAAAGGTCTGAGTATTATAAAACTGCGTCTGTGTTTGCAGAGGAAGCCCAAACATTTCCTCTCAGTCTGCATCCTCATGTACAGAGTTAAGTTGTTGAATTTGGCAGCGTCGTCTGGCACTGCCCTGCGAGTTCCTCGAGGTAGATCAGCTCGGTGAGAAAAGGGCAGGAATGTGCTGCATTTTTATGCCCAGTACTTGTTTTCTGTCTATTTTTTTTTAATATATTTGTGTTGTTTCCTGAGTTGTTTTTTTTAATGAGGATGTTTCATTGTTAGCTGAGTGGAGACCCTGCAGTTTGAGGAGTTGATCAAATACTAGTGCTACTTTTTCTTGTGAGTAATTAGGCGTATCGAGCTCACGGGCAGAGCCAGGAAATACCAAGCTGGTTGTATGAGAAAAGGTCGTGTGTGTGTGTGTGTGTGTGTGTGTGTGTGTGTGTGTGTGTGTGTGTGTGTGTGTGTGTGTGTGTGTGTGTGTGTGTGTGTGTGTGTGTGTGTGTGTGTGTGTGTGTGTGTGTGTGTGTGTGTGTGTGTGTGTGTGTGTGTGTGTGTGTGTGTGTGTGTGTGTGTGTGTGTGTGTGTGTGTCAGGCCAGTAGACTCTCCTCCACCCAGCCACTTGCATCATGCTTTGCTCTAGGTGTATTGCAAAGTGTGAATTGTCCACTGTACTGTATTTTTCCACTGTGCAGCTGCGTGTATGAGATCAGTACAGCTGAGTTTGTACAATTTGCAAGGAAATATGTTCAGTTTTGAAGCTGTTATTGTTAAAGGATAAAGCAGGTGGTTTTCTTTATTTCATGTTCAAGTTCAGAGCCAAACCAACAATAAACTGACACCCCTAACATGAGTCTATCCAAAGCTTGATATATCTTATTTCGTTGTCCAAAATCTATTAAAAACACATCATTGAGCCACGCTGCTGCGGCGGGTAAGAAGTTCCTTTTATTACAAAGAGTTTGGTCATGTTACTTTGTTTAGAAACGTCTCCAAAGACTAAATAACTGTGATTATGTTTCCAGTCTCCGGAGAGTAGTTCTGTGTGAGGCAGACGTCACTGAGCATGTGCAGGAACGCAGGATCCGTTTACAGCTGCGTTAGCTTCTTGTGCTACTTGTAACACACTGTGTGCTTTGTACGACATTGTTAACTTCTCTAAAACTTCAGTACTCTCCCTAAGTGCATCTGCTCAGGTCATCACAGGGTGAGCTGGACTGATCCAAAGAAGACAGAATAACAAACAACGTTTGATATTAATATTAATATCACTGCTCAGTGAGATCCTTGAGCTGTTTTTTAAAATTCATTTGCTGTCAAACAGGGTGGTATATTTTTCTGAAATGTGTGTGTATGAAAAACACAACTTAATGATAATTGTGTATTTTAGAGCTAAAACAATTAGCTTAAATTGTTCTGCATCTGCTTTGATTGTAAATTTGTCATTTTCAAGCAAAAAAACCCCTCAGTTCTGTTTCCAGCTTATAAAGTATTAATATATTCTTATATTTGTATGTCATATACTTAGTCTTATGCCATAGTAATGTGTAATATTGTTTGGTTTTGGACTGTTTGGACAAAATAAGCAGTCTGAAGTCATCACCATGGGCTTGGGCAAAGTCTGACTTCTCATAGACCAAATGGTTAGTCGGTTAATAAAGAAAATAACCATCAGATGTATCAATAATGGAATAAATTGTTAAGTTGCAGCCCTGTTTAATTTAAACTGGAACATATCTCTTTAATAGGCTGCTGGTAGAGTTTCACAGCATAATTTAATGAGCTCGTTTGGTCTCAAACCCAAAAATATTCAGTTATATGAAGTAGAGAAAAGCTGCAACCAGCATTTTTTCTTTATTAATCAATTAATTCAATGCTTATTATAAAATACTTTCATTAACTTACAATATTTCTTTTTCGCTAAGATGTGAAAACCAGACGTAGCTTTGAGATGCAGAACTTGGTCCCAAATGTAAAAATAAAGAATAACTTCTCGATGGTTGGACGACAAACAACTGGCAGACAGATTTAGAGCAGTAGCTTAATTTATTCTGTCTCTGAGGGCACCGTGGATGTTAAAAGGCTTTTGTCAGCTACTAAATATAAACTTTTACAGAGGCATTGCAAAATAAGCCGAGCCCTCGTTGTATATTTTTCCTCACAGATTTAACATCAAGGCCCAATTTGACCTTTAGCACAATATTTTAAGAGCAAACACAGAAAGGATTCATGACCTTAAAGTGAGTGAATGTGCATTACAGAGAAATTCATGCTGGTTTAACATCTTGAATTAATTAATAGGGGAAGAAATGTAGGGAAAAAAGGGATATTCAGGCAAATTAAGCAAAGATATAGAAGAAAATGTGACAGCATTTGCCCAAACCTTGATGTATTTAAGGATATTTTATGGATTGCACATGTCTGTTAAAGTTGGAAATAGCTAAAACATGTGTGAACCACCGGTGTCAGATCGATGTGTGTTGAGTAATGTGTTGGTGAGTTTGGCCACGAAGCGATGTGTGAATAATCAGGCTGTGGCTTCTTCAGATATCAACGTATTCCACCGACTTTAAAGAACGACTGTGTTCAGTCAACACGTGGTTCCTGTTAAGACTCTCTGGCCTGGAAGTCATCTGTGAAAGACGTGCAGCAAGTAGCTCCTGCAAACATGGGAGTTAAATTTTAACAATCACAGTTTCTTGGTGATTACTTCGGAGTTTAAACAGAATATATCGTTGGGATGGATCCAAAGCTAGTTTCAGATAATTAAGCTCAAATATTTTTTATATAACAGTTGAGAAAAGGAGAGTAGAGCTTATTAAAGTGACAGGAAACAATGGGGAGAATGGGGACAGACACACAACAAAGGTCCAACATAATGATTACCTGGTATGTGTCTTAACCATAAATAACAAAAAAAGCCAAATAACGCCAGCCTTATCCTCTAAATTAATAAATTACAAGACCTCTATCTACATAAAACTAAACCTGAAGCATAAGTTCAGTTGAAAAGTGAGAATCATTAGGCCACAAACTCAAATTTAAACACAAATTGAGTTAAATTTTAGCATAAGAACTTGTTAAAATGTCAAATTTTGCCAGAATTGATGCATTATTGGAGTAATCAACTATTGAAACTTGCCTCTGCCAATTTTACGGCTGCAACTAATGAATATTTTCATTATGGATTAATCTTTTTTATTGTTTCTTTCTATAAAATGTCAGATAATGGTGGAAAATGTCCACAGCAAAAGATGAAGTCTTTTGAAGGTCTTGTTTTGTCTGACCAACAATCCAAAACTAAAAGATATTGAATTTATGATTATATAAAATGGAGAGAAGCAGCAAATCTTCACATTTGAGAAGCTGGAACTAAGAAAAGTTTGGATTTTTTGCTTTAAAAAAGGACTTAAATCCTTAATTAATCATTAATTATCAAAATAATTGCAGTTCTAGAGAGACTTTTGAAGCTACTGCTGAAATAACAATTATGATCTCATGTGCTGCTTTTCTTAACCTTTTAATATCATGTGGAAGCAAGTTTAATCTGGTGGAGCTCACTTTTGGAAACACCGCTTGGGAAAGTTTCAGGGTATCACTTCATCCACAAAAAATGTACAACTTGCTGAATTTGCAAACACATTTCTTCAGGGAGGGATGATTTATAGAAACTTGGAAAAATGATTCATAATAAATTTAAAAACTATCACTAAACAATAAGTCTGTTATTCGTCATCAACTAATAGTCAGTTGTTTTGAATTGAAGGAAAGAAAAGGCTGCAGAACAACGTGCATTGCCTCACACTGTTGGCTGAGTAGCTGCTGTGTAATCCTCGTCAAATTGACAATGTAACAGCTGTTGATAAGTGGAGCAGACTCCCGGGCTCTCGTCAGTGTCACTGTTGGCTCCCTGTCACTGGAGCGTGACCCCTTCAGTTGTCCCGTGTTGATGAGGTCATCGCTCAGCTGTTCGGGGTCTCTGCAGTACCAGAGGGCCGCCTGTCACTCCTCTCTCTCTCTCTGTGTGTGTGTGTGTGTGTGTGTGTGTGTGTGTGTGTGTGTGTGTGTGTGTGTGTGTGTGTGTGTGTGTGTGTGTGTGTGTGTGTGTGTGTGTGTGTGTGTGTGTGTGTGTGTGTGTGTGTGTGTGTGTGTGTGTGTGTGTGTGTGTGTGTGTGTGTGTGTGTGTGTGTGTGTGTGTGTGTGTGTGTGTGTGTGTGTGTGTGTGTGTGTGTGTGTGTCACTGCTGGTCAGTGCTCGGTAACGTGCCAGAGGGAGTCCTGAAAACCAGACAGCACAAGACCATGACTGTGCTGCCACACAGAGATTATTTATACCAGGAAAGAAAACAGGATGTGCTGCTTTTTTTTATTTTTCAAGTCCGTGCGAGAGCGTTCACAGCCCGGACTTTGTGTTGAAAGTGCTCTTTGTTAAATGTTTGACACTGAAATCCCAGATAACTTCCTAAGAATGAAAGGAAAGTGTTTCATTTACACACAAACTGTCATAAAGCTGGAAAAGTTTAATGTGTTGTGGTTTAAGACAGTATTATGCATTATTTTTCTTTTATAAATCTATTATACTTTCTTTAAAGTGTCACAAAATAGCTCAAGACGTCTGTTATAATGATTTATTCAGATTGCTTCTTACGTCTGACCATCAGTCTGATAGCCAAAGATCTTTCATTCACTATCACACATAAGAAGGAAAAACAGCAAATCCTCATATTTGAGAAGCTGGAACCAGAGGATAGTTGGTGTTTAAGCTTGAAAAATGAATATAAATGAAATGGTGCATGATTAATGATCTGCCGATGGACTAATCAGTTCATCTACTAATTGTTTCTACTTTAATTTAGAATAGGAGAACTACATTATGTGAAGAGAAACAACAGGTAGACACAAATTGATCCAACAGAAAATGAATCTGCAATAGTTTTTATCATTTATTCATCACTTTAGCCATTTATCAATCAAAACAATTGGAACAATCGATAGTTTCAGCTTCTTAAATATGTCAGTTTGCTGCCTTTTCTCTGTTTAAAGTACATCAGTGTAAATTAAAGTGAACTGAATATTAGGGAGGCCTGGACTGTTGGACATTGGAAGCAAATTGACAAACCTGAATGCCCTTATTCACAATTTTGACATTATATAGACTGAATTATTAGTTGAATAAAGAAAAACAAAACGTAGTCATTAGTTCCTGCCTTGCGACATACAAAATGTAACATTACTCTAAATATAGATGACAGCTGTGTTGTGAGGTTTTATTTTAGGGCTGCAACTAACAAACAAATGATTCATGAGTGAACAATGTCCTCCACAGTTTCTCAGAGCCTGAAGTGACGTCTTCATAAAAGGAGCAAATCCTCACATTTAAGAAGGTCTTACTAATCAATCTTCATTGTTTTTTAAAATGGGTGGCTGTGCATTCCTTGTGGACCAATTAAATGGCTAATTGTTCCAGCAGTAGTTTATGTACAATCGTTAATGCACAGTTGTGAAAGTTGGACTACACTATTAAACAGTGCTGTATTTGGGGAAACTGAGTGCACCTAAGTGTAAACCTGAATATACAAGTTTGACATGTACAGTAGCTGAATCATTTGTCTTAAGAACAGGCTGTTATTGTCATGAGTTCACCTCCCCTCTAGTGAATAACGCCACTCTTTTTTTTTGGGGAAGGGAAGCGCCCGGCTCACAGCCTCACAGGATTGGAGGAGGCAGCTGTCCAATAGTGCGCCAGAGCAGTGCAGTGCTTAGTTTACACCAATAGTGGACTTTTTTTTTTTCTTCTTTTTTTTTCTCCCCCCCTTATGGAGAGAGGATTGAGAAAGAGTGCACACAGTGAGAAGAAACAGCAGTTCTGTAGCTCATACAGCCTGATCTTTGTACAGTATCCTGTCCTCCAAACAACCAGCAGGGAGAGACGTGAAGGGGGGAAAAAAAGTAAAAATGGAGAGAGTGCTGTTGGACTGAGGTGAGTGAAGCCTTGAACAACAAGGCGTTGAGGTTTTAGTAGCAGGCTTAGCCTTGTAATTCCCTCCTCTGTTTCAGCTGAATGGAAAGGGATTGACGGGGAAAAGTTGCCGGAGCTGGGTGTACTGGAAAGGAAGAGCAGGGGCTGTTTATTTCAAGCCTGTGTTTGCTTTAGTCGGTGAGAGTTCCAGGCATACCAAGAACAAGACGCTGTATTTAGCCAACACAGCGTGAATGTAGTGGAGTCTCCCAATGGGCTGGAAAACTGGTTGGCTCTTACAGACGCAGCTCTTGACAGATTCAGACATTTTTTAACTGGATGTGTGGAGTTTGGACTCTGATTTAAGCTGCTTTGATTGATCTGTTCATGTAGAGACTTGAGATATCCGTTGTAGTTTGTTTTCTGTTTCTGTCTTCAAAGTGTCAACTCGAAATCTGAACTGAACTGGTGAAGGTTTTATGGTTCATTTTTGTCTGTTGAAGTTTACCTGAGGGATGGATTTTGGACTAGAAAATATTGACATTGTCCTTTTTTCCTGTCTGACCCCTTTTACCTCTGTCTTATCAAAGCTTAGTAAACAAAAGCCTGTTTATCTGTCGCTTAGCTTTGCACGTTTTACTCTTAACAAGTGTGTTGAGAAAAACAGGACTTTACATAAGTTATATGAAGCCTGAGATCAGTGTTTTTTTTGCTTCACATATTTGGATATCACATAGTTTTGGGATGACTTAAACCATCTCTTGCCTAAATGATTATCACTCACGCTTTTCAAGCAGTGATGTGGAAACTTCGGACATGTTTGCACTCGCACTGTCAAATTAGGGTGATTGTCAGTGACTGAGGAAACACTTGACACTTCACCTGAGATTAAAGCTGAAAGGATTTCAAAACAACTTTGTGCAATTTTCCTTTTTTACATTTGTCGACATTTGTTGGTTAGAAAATATTATATAATACAAACTCTGGTTTTTAACACTGAAATGAGACTTGGATGTCATCCTAAATACTTCACTAATTCTATGTTTTTTTATGGTCTCTTCTACAGAAAGAGGACAAAGATGCCCAAGCACAGAAGACGAGAAGGACTCTGTGGCCCCATACTATGTTGAAACTCCCTACGGTTATCAGTTAGACCTGGATTTCCTCAAATATGTCGATGACATTGAGAGGGGCAACACCATTAAGAAGCTGAGTATCCAGAGGAAGCCCAAAGTGGGCAAACCCTGGGCAGTGCCTCGGGGCAGCACTGGCGGGGGCAGCACTCAGGCTGAATGGACCTCCACAGACTCCTTGTCCTCCTCCAACAGCGATGACAAGCAGTCCCCAGTCTTCTTCAACTCCAGGCCCCAGGTTTCTACTCCACTGACCCCCACCCTCTCCAGGGCAGCCTGTGAAGTCCCCCAGCAACAATCATACTCAAATACAGCAGAGCTTAAACTGCTTCTCCCACCACCTTCACCCCGGTTTGCCCCTCGTCACAACCCCCAAGTGGAGAAGACCCTAATGGAGACTCGTCGTCGTCTAGAACAGGAGCGCCTGCTCATGCAGCCGCTCAGCGAGCCTCCGATGCCCCGCCGTCGCCTCGCCAGCTTCGGTGGCATGGGCTCAAGCAGCTCGTCCTCTTACTCAGGCTCAGTAGCCCCGAGCCAGATTTCTCCCAGCACCCATCAGCCTCTGCCCATTAATGGTCACCTCCCCAATGGAGAGTATAACCCTTACTACCCACCATCTATGGGCAGCTCCATCCGCCACAGCCCCATGAGCTCCGGCATGACTACACCAGTGACTAACGTCAGCCCGTTACATCTGCAACAAATCCGGGAGCAGATGGTTGTGGCCCTCAAGAAGCTGAAAGAGTTAGAGGAGCAGGTGAAAACCATTCCCATCTTACAGGTTAAGATTGCCGTTCTGCAGGAGGAGAAAAGACAACTGGCTGCTCAGTCCAAAAATCAAGGTCCTGTTGGTTTCCGCAAGCGCTCTTACAGCGTAGGTAGTGCTGACCAAATGGAGAACCCAGGCCCCATCCAAAAAGAAACAGAGCTACACATCATGGAGCCTGAAGCCCAGGAACAGAATGCTCAGCGGCTGGAGGAGTTCAGGCGTCTGGCAGCGGAGGTCCAAGCTCTGGAGAAGACGACCCAGGACAATAACAGTGTTGAAACTAAGCCTCATAACCTCAAACAAAACCAAGCCCACCAAAAGTCCATTGGTGTAGTTACTGATGAAAACATGAACAACCTTCCTCTCTCTCAGAGGAAGTCGACAAAAGAACATTGTTTCCGGGATGCAGGCGTTGGGACGGAGCGTCAGGAAGCTCACAGTGTAGCAGTCGGTGTGAACGAGGCCATGCTGGGCATGACCACAGAAGCTGAGAAAGAGATCGAGCTACAGCAACAGACCATCGAAGCACTCAAGGAGAAGATCTACCGCTTGGAAGTACAGCTGAAAGAAACAACTCATCAAATGGAAATGGGCAAGTTAAAGCTCGAGCTACAAGCGGCTGGTGGGTCAAACAAGAAAAAAGCAGATAAAGGTTTAATGGCCAAGCCTGAGATGTACAACGCCTGCGTGGAGGCCAAAGTCCAGATGCGCAGCCAGGGAGTGGGTGACCATCTGGAGTTCAGCCATACTGACTCAACTAAAACTATAGATACCCATACTATAGGAGTGTCCTGTCAACCTAGTGTGCAGAGCATTGCCACTGGCCCAGAGATCCCAATGGACCAGTGGGTGGTGCATGAGCGTGTGGCGGTAAATGACCAGTGTGTAGGGAGACGGGTGGAGACGTCCCACCAGCAGGTTGGCACAGAGATGAACATTTGTGAGGTGGGAATTAACACGGAGGAGTCAGTGGACAGCTTAGCCCTCTGCAAACCCATGACGGAGTTGAGTAAGGAGTCGAGGTCAATTGGCTGCGGAGATTGTTCAGTGGATGTGATCGTTAGTCCTATCAAAACGCTGGTGTCACAAGGAACGGACCCAGAACTTGTGAGCAAAGTGGACTCTGGTGTCATGGTTGCTCCTGATTCGGCAACACAGGAGACCAACACTGAGTCAGAAGTGGTGAGCAAGTCCACCAACACAAAAACAGTTGTCCTAACTGACTCTTTCACCAACATGGTGTTTAAAACTAGTGAAAAGCACACCAACACAACTGTGACTGAAACGAGGACGGTTGCTGCCGGGGAAGGACTCGTTAAAGACGTTCACTCAACAGCAAAGATGCGTTCGATTGCTGTTGGAACCACCACAGATGTGGAGTCATTCCTCTGCAAACCAAGCTCTACTAAAACCAAAGAATGTGGAGTGGGACCTGTTAGCGTTCATGAGAACTTCTTGGTTGGTTTAAAAACCAGGAACATAGCATGCGGCCCCTCCCAACCAGCTGAGTCTGCCGCATGCAGCAGTGAGGAAACCGAGGAGGTTAAGACGAAAGCTGCACCGCTGCAAACTGAGGCCCAGGACGGCGCTGGACTGGACCACTACATTGAGAGGGTGCAGAAACTGCTACAGGAGCAACAAATGCTGCTGGCAGAGAACTACAGCGAGCTTGCAGAGGCCTTTGGTCAGCCGCAGTCCCAGTTTGGATCCATCAACAGTCAGCTGGTCAGCACGCTGTCATCCATCAACTCGGTGATGAAGTACGGGAGCGCTGAGGACATTTTCAAGCTGCAGTCAGACCCTCTGGACTCGAAAAAAGGTGAGAGGTTTACCACAACCAGCATGGAGCAGGGTAATGACTACATATGCATACATGAACACGACTTCTCCGCAAGTGTTGCAAAAACCACACACATGGGTCTTGTGGTGATTGGCTGAAAGTCATGTAAGGCAATTTTAGCATAGTTTCAAGGGCAGACACAGAAAATGTACACAAATACACACAAACACACATAATTGTAGCTGGCAAACAGGCTGTCGTGTATTTAGTGTCTCAGAGAAAGTGCAGAGTTTGAGTTATTTTCTTTTTTTTCACTTTTATGGTTTATTACTCAATAGATTAAATCTGCTCCATACACATGTCCCTCATTATGACTGAGTAATTAAAGGAAGATGATCTGCACATGTTTAGCACTTTTTTAACTTTGCCTCTCATTCACACTTTTACACACACACACACACACACACACACACACACACACACACACACACACACACACACACACACACACACACACACACACACACAATATCAAGTGTCTTGCCCAAGGGCACTTAGACATGTTAGGTTTTATCTCATAGGTAACATTATAAGCTACAAAACCCTTCAAGAATTGACACCAACATAATAAAACAATCTCACCACAAAGTCCCTTTTTTCACAGCTGCTCTGGAGCTTTTGATTGTGTCTTCCTCGGCAGGCTGAGTTGTTGCCGAAATGTAGATTCTCAAATTTCCATTTTTCTCAAAGGACTTCTGTTTTGTCTGTGAAGTCCGAGGTGAAGAATGAGCTTTCAGTCTTAACTTTCAAGAATTTTTCCTGAATCAATATTTATATATTAAATGTTTTCAAGTCGCACTTAACAGCTGCAACAAATAGTTAGTAGTATTAATAGATAAACAGAAAATTAACAATTTATTGTCATTTTTTTAAAGAAAAAATTGATAGTTTCCAACTTAAATGCAAATATTTTCTTGTCTATTTAATCTTTTATAATAGTAAACTTAAATATCTTTATGTTGTGGTCTGTTAGTGGGGGCAGAAGAAGACATTTCAGGACATCACTTTGGGCATTTTTCAGACAGTTTAATGCCTTCATGACTAATATTGATTAATGAATGAATAGGACAGATTAATTAATAATGAAAATAATTGTTAGTTGCAGTCCTATTGTCTTTATTTGCACCCCAAAATTTGAATTCCATTTATAAGTCTTTTTTTAAAATAACTTTCATTGTATCTCACAGGGCTGCACTGACATAATATTGCGTACTTGAAATGAAACGGCTCGTGTAAGGTGCAGTTTGTTCAGTACTGTACAGGAGCTGGTCTGGAGTGTGGGGTTGTTGGTAGAGCGTTCACCCACAGTCTAAAGAGAATCCTGATAGGATCAGACAGGCCAAAGTTATCTCTGACCCCGAAAAATGCAGCGGGGGCTTTGGACGCAAACCAACAATGAGCTCATTTCTTTTGGGAGCCAGTAACGTCGCACCAATCGGCCACTTGTTATTTTTGCCCGCCGCCCTCCCTTCACTAACACCTCACTGTTGATGCTGATTCATGGCTCCTTCTGAGTTACATAACCTGCATTCATGCTGGCTGGCAGATTAATGCAGGCTGATTGTCTGTCTTGTGTGTGGAGGCTTGTTTCAGGTCAGTTGCTGGCCTCTTTGGGAATGTGGGATGACTTACCCCAGCTGTTTGTTCTTGTTCAAGGAGCTAATTTCAGTGTAATCACAGCGCTGGACATAATGAGCTCAGTGGGAACAACTGTGTAAAAGTTCATTAAAGTGTCTCTTAAGCTGGTAGTGATGGTTGGGAGTTGCAATAAGGTCAGAATAAAAGTGGAAGGAAGTCAAATTTCTCCCTTTTTCATCACCTAATTGAAGCTTGTTTTGTGTCAAGAACCTGAGTTCAACATACCACAACATGCTGTTCTTGTTATTAAGAAACATGTTGGACAGTTTTCAGTTTTAAAAGCGTAAGATGAAACCACTCTGAGGTCTCTTTGGTTATGTTTAAGTGCCATTTAGGTGTGAGGAGTAATTGAAAGTACACTGAGCAGAGTTTTGTGTATATCCACTTTGCTAAGCAAACTCTGTGGTGTGTGTATCATTTATGAGGCATTTGCTATATTTATACTCCCTATAATTGGTACATATTTCCTCATAAAACATTTATAGCCTATAGATTTTTGTGAATGTTTTGATATCTGCATTGTTTAGCATCATTTTGTACATTATTGGTGTATTAATGCCACCAACTGTGACATCTTGCAGCCTCTTTCATTTGATATAAAACAGCTGATTTGTGTATATACACTTTTCTAAGCAATCTGTGTGGTGTGTATATTGTTTATGAGGCATTTCCTATATTTATATTCCCTGTAAATGGTACATACTTCCTCATAAAACATTTATAAACTGATTTTTGTAAATGTTTTGACACCTGCATTATTAATATTATTTAGCAGTCATTTTGTGCACTGTTATTGGTTCCTTAATGCCACCAACTTCTTGCCAACATTTTGGAGCCCCTTTCATTTGAGAGATAGTAGCAGAGTTTGGCATAAATGCTAGTTGTATTTGCTTTCGGGTGAGGTGATGTGCAAGATTAGCCCAGTAAGCACTAATGAGAAGTTTCCAGTTGAAGTAAGAATGACGATAAATTATTAGCATAACTGATTAGTGCAGTATTTATCAGGTAGACGTTGGCTGCTCTGAGTTCAGAAGACAAATCTTTATAGACTACAAGTTATCCAGATCTCCCACTCCTCTTTTAGCCTGCATGTCTGTTTTTGTGCTATCTGAAGAGTTTCAAACAACGCAGGGACCATCTCATCAACACATTTCTGTTCAACATCTGTAGTTGTCATAAACTCCACAAGTAACCTTTTAATGTCCCAAATCCTACCTCTGCATTTGTTTGCTGACTCTTGTCTGTAACTCCTTCTTTTCAGAGAGCAGTCAGCTCTGCTCCGAGTCGCTCGCTGTCCGGACGCAGACTGAGAGGACTTCATCAGGCCCGACACAAGCGGATGACGCCGCCAACACACCTGCACAGCAGCAGCAGCTCAGCGCGGCCGAGCAGAAGAGCCGAATGGACCTGCAGATGTCTACAGCGCTGCACGGTAACTGCCTTAAAACATGCAACACCACCTCAGAAGTTGTTCCTGGAAATGAAATATAAGAATTTTAGCATGTGATATCCTGTTTTGAAGAACTTCTAGCAAACCACATTTGGGTCTGACACAGATTAATTATCAATATCTGACTGTAGGATGCCTAATTACCTTTTTCTTTACATTTCGATCCTTTCTACACCACATCAAGTGAATCATAGGAATCCTTTTTATACATCGTCTCCCTAATTTTAAAGGACAGATTAGTTGTACAACAAAACTAAATTTATCCACCATAAGGATAGATCAATAGACGCTTGGTAACTATCTTCCCTGGTGATGGTCAATTTGCTGCATTTATTTCGCAATGTTCTAGTCTTCCAACCACTCAAAGCACTTTACAATACATGCTAACATTCAGCCATTCACACACACATTCATACACTGACAGCACAGCCTTCGGGAGCAATTTCGGGTTCAGTATCTTGCCCAAGAACACTTCAGCATGCGGACTAGACGAGCAGGGAATCAAACCACCAATCATCTGATCCCGCTCTACTTCTGAGCCACAGCTGCTCCCCCCTCTCCCGTCTTGCCCTCCCCGATGCTCTAAGAATCTCCTGTGTTGCTTTGTCTGTTAACAATCATTGTCCTAAAATTGAAGGGTCCGTGTATAAAACAAGTTGACCCAATAAACACCTTCAAAGCTCAGCTCGGCACTTTAATCCAGAGCCAAAAAACTGAAAAACACGTGACAACACGGCACTGTAAACTGTTGAAGAGCGTAAATCTGGCCAGATGTTTAAGCTGTGGTAAACTAACTAAAAAGACATCATCCTGAATATCTGGTGAAGTGATAATCTCTGTTTATTAAGACAAAGTTGCAGCTGTTTTTGGTGCAGTAGTTAAGAGCTTACACTAGTGTACAGCTGCCAATATGTGCATAACCCCACCTGAATGCCCCCCCCCCCTTTTTAAATAGATTTCACATTTAACAAACATCAGTGTCAGCCCAGATTCCTCCTGACGAGCTCCCTCATGCCGCTCACGCTCCCACCTGTCAAAACACGGGAAACATGCTGAATGACTCTGTTGCTACTGAGGGTGCATACGCCAGTTGTTAGACGCATGCGACTGCATACATCAGCACATACACACACACACTCTCACACTCTACACTCTCCTCTCCACTGTTGTCCCCCGGAGCAGTAAAATGAGGCCCCATCCGCCGGGGCAAGTCTTGGCAGATGTGCTGAGTGCTCTGGCTCTCAGCTGGTATTTTGGTTTTCGAGGCCTGTACTTAAAGTGACTGAGATACTTCAGGGTTTGGGGCAACTTCCAATGCCTCGCTGACAGATAGCTTTGGAAAGAACATGAGACGGACACTTAATGGCTACTTTCCTCCCTGCCAGAGCTCTTGATCATGTCAGAAAGCTTCAGTGGAGCGTTGAGGCGTTATCAGCTATTTGTAATGAAGTGACCGGTCGTGTTAGAAGTCGTGTTGCTGTTAACCGCAGGATGTTTTAGAATTTAAAGAGGAAAGTGTGCAAATGAGGGTTTGATAAGGAGAGTTTAACTTTGATTCAGTACCCTCAACATGTCATGGTTTTTCATTAGTGCTATTTTGATGTTTCCAGGAAATGACCCTTTAATTTGCCTCTAATTGCAGGAAAAAGCTCATTATTTCAAACAGACTTTAATCGATACGATTCTAATTAAATTGATTCCAGTTTATTGCTGGTTTAGCCTAGTTTTTAGTCAGTATACAACAGGTCAGCTGAAAATACAAAAATGTGAAATTCATCTAAAGAAAAGCCTATGTATATATTTGATCGTATTTAAATGAGGCAGTTTTTCAACAGAGTCGCTCTGAAATCAACAGCTGCTTATTAACTCGCTCTTAACTAATTAAACTCAAATAACAACCTGTAAACTTTTTTACTTTCCCAATATTTACCCGCTCTTACAGGGAAACTTATTAGGAAATTACAGACTAGTAAAATTAAGAGTTACTGTAAAATCACCATTTACCTGGACACTGGCAGTCCTGGACTGGAGGTTTATCCGTTCATCCACAGGCAGGATCGTTTAATACTTGTCACGCTGCCACTTTCAGTAAACAGAGTCAAACAGAGACGTTCTTGTTCTGTGTCGTTCTGCTGTTCTGTCCCACAGAGCCTCAAGAACAATGTCTCCAAGTGAGGCATCAGATTTGAGATTTTCACTGAGAAAAACTATATTAGACGACTAAGACCATCAATAATCTTAGAAGTTAGTTTCCTAAAGTTTCTTACTTTTACAGTAAATCGTCACCTTTATAGGGCATACCAGTTTTGTAATTTTTATTATTTTATGGCAAAACAACAAACAAAACATGAATAGCATGAGATACTATTTTCAAATTCTGAAATTGACTCATTTTACCAACAATAGAGTTTTAGGAGGACATTTAACTGGAAAATGTCAAAAAAAGACAGACTTTTTTTTAAACTTAATGATCCATAAACTCCCAATAAATGTTACTTTTTGCTGTGATTTCAGCACTTAATGATGTGATTATATCGTTTTAATTATTCTGTGATGTTCACTTTCATGTTTTTAGGGCAGCCGTGCAGTCAGAGCACCCTGAAGTCCATCATGAAGAAGAAAGATGGACGACCCGACTCAAACGGCACCAAGAAGAACCTGCAGTTCGTCGGGGTTAACGGAGGGTGAGTTGGCAGATGGATTCATGATTTAATAATTAAGTAGATTATCATTCATTTCATGATTTTAATCCATTAATGAGTTATTTTTTCACTTCTAATAGAAACTAATAAGTCTGATAGATGTTTTCTTACTGTGCAAGCACCTGAGCCTTTGTCGCCCCCTTCTGGTCCAGGTACGAGACTACATCGAGTGACGACTCCAGCTCGGAGGACAGCAGCTCATCTGGGTCGGATGAAGAGGAGGAGGAGGAGGAGGAGGAGGGGGGAGAGGAGGAGAAGGAGAGCGTAAGAAACGAGGGATACAAGAACGTGGAGGGAAAGAACACCAGGGAGGAGTTCCAGCCGGAGGGAGCAGAGGATGTGGACAAGAAGGACGAGGAGGAAAGTTCAGAGAAGCAGGAGGCGAGAGAGAGGTGGGCCACAGAAATATGATTTAACAAGAAATGTGTTAATAATAGATGATTGTGAATGATCCTGTGTGTTTGATATGTGTCAAATGTTGAATGAGAATAAGAAGAAGAAACACTAAGATTTAATACTGCAAGTATTCAGAGAGCTGTATCAAACACAGTTAAAGGAGTTATTTATTGCCCATTTTGAGTAATTATTGTAGATATAGGGGTTTTTGTTGTTGTCGAAATGGTTCCCAACATGGTCTGATGGAAAACACATTTCTGCTGCACCACATTTATTTATGTAATCCTTTATTCTTTATTCTTTATTTAGTCTCATTGAGATCTGTGTACAAGAAATTTACACATACATCACTAAATAAGTCAAACATACGTTATACATTAAGAGAAACATGTGGAAACATGATTGACAACACGCACATTATGTTTAACTTTCAGACTTTTTATTTTCTTGTGATTTACTAGATAATTCCCTCCACTTTCTCTTTTATTCTGAAACAAAATGTCAGGACAGCAATGCATAAATGTTTTACACTGCTGTCCAGACATGAGCTCATATTTATGAATCACAAACACAAAACAAACAAACACCTCAGCCACATGTTCACAGGGAGAAATTCACAAATGAATGTCAGTCTATTCCAGTACAGATGATTTTAGGCCACTCACAAGCAAAATGCATGCATTAACCTCTTTAAATGATTCAAATAACACAATTATTTAAATGTTCACATCTAGTAAACAAATGCAACTTGTTACAATAAGAAGCAAGCAGATTTTGCTTTGGTTTAAAGAGTCGTTAACTATTATCTCTGTCCTGTTTTATAATAACTGGGTCACACTAAACTTTTATTGGCAGGTAAATGACCATCATGCACCTGGGACAGTCTGGGGGTTTTGTTTTTTTTTGTTTTTAAAATGAGTCAGCAGAAGTCATGCTTTCTTTCTCTGCTTACTTTCCAAATGATAAATAAATCAGACCTTTTTTTCTGCTGAAGCTGCATCAGCAACATTTGACTCCAAGTTTGTTTGATTTTTTTTCGATCATGAACAAAACAGCTGCAGCAGAGCTGGTTGTCCTTTTATGCAAAAAAAATGAGTGAAAGAGAAACTTTTAATAGAACCAGAGCTTAAAATGAATCTTCAGTCTCCCCTCGGACGCAGTAAATAACTAAATAAATACTAATGATGAAATGCTCTGATGATAAAAAACTGATGCCATTATATTTGTCATATTTGAGCCATTTTTAAGACAACATCTAAAGTAGTGAAACCTTTATTAGGGTCTTTTTTAACTTTTGATTGTCTGGACTCTTTCTGCAGATATGAGCTAAGTGAAAAGATGTTGGCTGCGAGCAACGTTCTCAAAACTCACCTCAGTGACCCGAAGGCTGTAAGCAGTAAAGATCTGGTGAGTGTTTGTTACATTTCTGCTTTTATCACTGTACTGTGTGTGTGTTGTGCTATAATCCACAGTAATCTAATACTGCCTGAATCCAAGGGAGAATATCAGGTCACAGTATTCAGTCAAATCTCATAGAAATCTCATATAGTTTGACAGTTCAGTGGTATTTATGATTATTTCTTTAGTGAAATTTTTTCATCAGCACACCTCACATCTGGTTACTGGTTAGTGTTTTACATTTTTTATTGCAAACGAACTCACAGTATTAAAATCGCTCCACCAACTTTCTCTTTTTCTTTTTCTCTCTTCTCTCTCTCTCTTCTCAAGAAGAAGGAAAAAGTTACTGTTGTATAATCTGCAGGTCTATGGGTTGGAGGGTTTAGTTTTTAATGGATAATTTATTGGTTAATCCATCCTTCCATTTCCTGCTACTTGTCTCAGTCCAGATTGCATTAATTTAAGTAATTATATCATCAGGAATTATTGTTAAATACTGCTGGGAAGTACTGAAAACAATATAATATAGTAATTAATCATTATCTACTTGGATATATTGTCGCTACTTTAGTTTCCCCCAAAAAAGGCCTTAATCAATTTATATAGTGCCAAATAATTTTTAAAAAACCTTTTGATTGATTGAAAAACTTAACTTAATAGACACTTTTTTATTGGTAAATCGATCATCCATTTTCTGTTGCTTGTCTCAGTCCAGATTGCATTAATTTAAGTAATTATGTCATCAGGAATTATTGTTATGTACTGTTAGGAAGAATTGAAAACAGTATCATAATGATTAATCACACTGGTCTCATCATCATGTTTCCTACTTTAGTCGTTAGGATTGTGAAATTATTATATTGTATTTTATATTGAAGTCTTTACATTTTAATTTTGTGGATGTGCAGAAATCCTGATAAACTTCAGATTTAGTTCAAATCAGCTTATGAAATCTGTTTTGAGCTGAAAGTTTTAACATGATTTACGGCATTTGTCAGCAGCGTTCGGCTCTGTCTTTTGATTCAAACTGACTTTAAAGGTCAAATATTTAGTGTTAATCAAGCTCAGCACTTCCCGATGTTGATTTAGAACATCTGCATCTCTTCCAGTTCCAGTTTTTAATCACTAACGAGTCTCCGTCCCCCCTTCCACAGAGAGCCTGTATGAACACCATTCAGCACGAGTGGTTCCGCATCTCCAGTCAGAAGGCGGCGTTGGCGGCCATGGTGGAGGACTACCTGGGGGCCTTCGGGGGAATCTCGCCGGCCGTGCTGCGCCACATCGTCAACATGGCCGACGGCAACGGCAACACGGCGCTGCACTACAGCGTGTCGCACTCCAACTTCCAGGTGGTGAAGAAGCTGCTGGATGCAGGTGAGGACGGCAGGATGAGTCCGATAACCTGAAAAATGTAAAATAAGTTTGACATGAGATCTGTAAAAAGTTGACACAGGAAACAGGAATTAACAAAACAGTCTCACCACTAAAAATGTAAAAAAGTTTACAAGTATTCTTCTAATCTTCACGCGTCCATAAAGCATGTCTGAATGTTTGCTTGTGAATAAGATCAAAACCCTTTGAGGAGCATCTGCGTGTCTGACTGAATTTAATTTCCTGTTCGTGTTGAAATGGAGAAAGAACTTGAAAGGAGTCCCCCCCCCCTCCCCCTCCCCATCTCTGTCTCTCGTAAAGTGCTTTTAAAATGTCTCAAGGCTTTCCCAAATCATCAAAAACTCTGGGATTGTGTTAGTTTTTCTCAAAATACAGCCAAGGTTTTTATTTTACTCCCGTAGCTGCTTTAACAGGCTGCCAAAATCTGTTGTATTCCTGATCTCTTCATCTGACTGCAGTCTGCTCTTACTCTCCAACTTCTTGTCATTCTCATTTTCCCCTTTTTAAGAAATCATGTTATGTAAGTGCACTGATTGCATCTCTGCTCCCCTCTTCCTCTTCCTCGTGTCTTTGGCTGCTCCTCACAGATACACCCTGATTGTTACAATATGAGTCAAAACTCACTCTCCCTCTTTTCCAAATCTGAAACATACAGACATCGTTCACATTCTGCCAAAATGTAGACACTCTGCTCTTTTTAGTGGTGCCACCATGTGTCCATATATCTACTAAGAAGTCATAGAAAAAAGACACATTTCCTACTCACGTTCAATCATTTTAGCTGCTTTATAAGCTCTTTACATTTATGATTATAGCATTATGGGAACTGTAGTGCCAAAGCTCATGAATAACAGATAGAAATATGAAAGAGAAAAACAACAGAATTGATAAAAATCCATTAATATTGGCTTGTTTAAGGTCTTGTGTCACTGGAGGACTCGCAATCAGATCAATGTATTCAAATACAGATGTTGTACAGATGTTTTGAAACAAATACAGGCGAAAAAATAAGCAAAACTGTCTTATAACATTTATCAACATGCAACATGACAGCCTTTCTGAGTAACCCTCCATGTCCAGAGAATAACAACAATAAGTTGCACCCCTGCCTCTCAGAAAGTAGTGACTCTGACTAAGAGAGTTGCATGCAGTGCTGCAAAATAAACGTGAGGTGGTAAACTGCAACAAAGAAATCTTAAAGCATTTCAACCAAAAAGACAAGTTGGTAAAACTCAACTCAACATGAATTTTCTCTGCAAAATTGTTGAAGATTTAAAGTGAAGATTTGATGCGGTAAAACATTCAAAGCACAGAAAATAAAAGTTACAAATATGAAGAAAGAAAAAAGGAAATTAGACACTAATGTATATTTTTTCATATATATCGTTAACCTTTATTTAACCAGATGTGTCCCATTGAGATCATTGTGATAGTTTCAATATTAAATGACCATATAAGCACAAAGATTTGAGTAACGTTAAAATTATCAGATGAAACTTTTTAGACACAGACGACCTGAATCATCACTATGTTTTAAAGTTTAAGATAAGTGTGTAGATTGTAAAACCTAAAATATGTGTTTGAATCAACTACACAATACGGAAGCCAAACAGGAAGAGTAGATTTTATTATTTTTCTCTCTTTTTCCACATCACATCCACTCCTCCTCGATACATCCACGCAGCGATCTCTCTCTGAAGGCTCAATAGACTGTGATGAGGTCCCGGCCACTCGCTGCTCTAAAGGCCTTTTGTCTCGTCGGCCTTTTGTGTCCTTGTGCTGTGTGACAGCCTATCCCACCCCCCTGTTCCCATTGTAGCCTTTGTCCTCCTGCCGTCCCAGTTCCTTACACCTCTCATCCTCCTCCTCCCCTTCGCCGGCCGGGCAGCTACCCTCATACTCCCTTTCCCTCCCTGTCCGGGCTCTGATGTCGTCGTTGTCATCGTCTCTGTGCGAGTCCTTTTTTTTTTTTAAGATTCGGACAATGTAGCCCCCCGTCCCCAGGACTCTGTGTAGTGTTTTTGTCAGGGAGGAGACGTGATTGACTGAAGCATCACAGGCTCGACACAAGTGCTTGTACATTATTGTGTCGTTGAGTGACAGCCGGTGACAAGTCAATCACAGGCAGCGAGTCAGAGAGTACGAGGGTTTGATTCCCACCAGGACCACCCGCACTGAAGAAGTATTCCCTCAGGCTCCTTCAGAGTGCTTAACCTGTGTGTGTGTGTGCGCCTGTGTTTTCAGATGTGTGTAACGTGAACCAGCAGAATAAGGCGGGATACACGCCCATCATGCTGGCCGCACTGGCCGCCGTGGAGTCGCCCAAGGACATGCGCATTGTGGAGGAGCTCTTCAGCAAGGGCGACGTCAACGCCCGAGCCAGTCAGGTCAGTGGCTGTTGGGGTGGGAGGGGAAGAAGGGGGTCAGAGGTCAAAGGTGAGAAGGCAGGGACAGGGCACCAACAGAAAGCACACATGGTTTAGGTTTCAATGAGCAGAGATGAGTCCAGAACAGATCATCTGGTTAGATTTAACCTTTATATTACACATTTGACAACAAGATATGAAGTTTATTAAGTGGGTCTTTTATGATTAACTAAGTAAATATGAATGTATAAGACTAGATTAAGCACAAGAGTCTCATTAAAATCCAAACTGCAAAATGTAGATCAGAAAGTTTAACTTCAAGTGAACTTTAGTCACTGTGCTGTGGCACCATCTAGTGGTGAAGGAAGGTAACTGTTTGAACTTTTTGAAAGTTACAGACTTTATTTACCAAAAAGAAACTTTGAGCTCAGCTGCTTGATGATATTTAAGAGAAAGTTTTGTATTTGTTTAGTTTTAGTTTGGAGTTTTCTGATTGTGGAGAAAATGTCATACCCTTGGAAATCAAGACTTTTTCGCAGTCAATCAAAAATTATAACTTTTCTCACTACCGACTCCTCAAACGACTGTTTCAGCATCAATATGTTTGCTATAAAGTCTGTTTTCAGTGCTGCTTTAACTTATACTGCCCTGATTAAGAACAGGCAGCTTCTTGTCCTGAAATGTGTGTCAAGTTTTGAATGGGAGGGTCAAACAGAAAGACTGAGGATTATATTTAATTAAAGATAAATATATATATAAAGATACCTGTTGTTTGTCCTTCTTATTCAACACTTATCACATATTTCAGGACAAGAAGCTGCCTCTAAAGTTTTAAGATTGCATTAGTTTTTATTAGTATTTATATGCCTACTCTTAATCCCAAACAACCAACATGAAGAGAGAGCAAGTGTAGTAAAAGTTGCTGTTCTCCCTGCTCTGTGTCAGGCTGGTCAGACGGGACTGATGCTGGCGGTCAGTCACGGCAGGATGGACATGGTTCGGGCTCTGCTGGCTTTCGGAGCCGACGTCAACATCCAGGACGACGAGGGATCCACGGCGCTGATGTGCGCCAGCGAGCACGGCCACGTCGAGATCGTGAAGCTGCTGCTGGCCCAACCCGGCTGCGACGCCACGCTCAGCGACAGCGTGAGTAACACAGAGTGAACAGAGCTGAAATCGGCTGTGAAGTGAAATACTGCGAACTAACATTTCATACTGTAATTAACTCCAATATGTGGACTGTGATGGTCATATAGTCTAATATAGTGTGTTTATAAGCAGGATAGTGAGTGGTGATGGAAGATTTAATAGTGATTGTGAATATGCTTTAATTGCTAAACCCAGAATATATAATAACATAGAAGAAATCTTTTTTACTTTTACTTAAATCTTAATAATTGCAGATATTCGTGGTATCATATTTACTATTTGGGGAGAATTTTTTTGGGTAGTCCTTGTATTTTTGTATTTTGATATCAGTTTTTTCAAATTTTTCTTCTATTTGTCTTTTAATCCTTGTCTCATTTCTTCTTTCCTTCCTTCAGGATGAGAGTAACGCTCTGTCCATAGCTCTGGAAGCAGGACACAAGGACATTGCCGTGCTGCTTTATGCACATGTCAACTTCTCCAAAGCCCAGTCACCGGTACGTCCTCGTTATTTTTTACTAAATTTAAATGACCCCAACGCTCCTAATTTCATGAATATTTTACACGTTAACCGCCACACGATCTATTCACACGTGTTTGTGTGTTCGTCTGTAATTCTAGGGGACGCCTCGACTCGGCAGAAAGACGTCACCAAGTCCCACTCGGAGGAGCATGTTTGATTAGAGGAGGAACCCGCCTCTGCCCACAAACCCTGCGCTGCTATTGGTTCACGCTGAACGATGCCTTACCCACAGCTGGATGAGGGACTTTAATCCCAGGCACCAAACCAACCAACCAACCAATGAGATTTCTGGATGCTTTTTTTTGTTTTTTTTAAATGCACATTTGCCTCCATGACGAGCCCAAAGTGCCCTTTTTAGATTATGAATGTAACCAGCCGGTGCCTCCAGTCCCATCACATTCAAATATCTTCAAGTCGTCAGCAAATCACCGGAGTTCAAACCAACATGCACACACACACTTAACTAATAAATGCCATTTTTTCCTTGTTTTTTCTTTTTTTTTTGCAATTTGACAACCTTTTTTTAATTTTTTTTATTTCTAAAGCTCAATGTTGATCATTCAAGAGCACCAAAACACCTTCATATGTGATTTATCTTTCTTTTGTTCTTAGCGTAATACGCATCAGAGTAGGCGGATGAAGACTTATTCACCCACTCATTAGAGGAAATATTTCCTGTATATATTGCTCGCCTCATTTATCCCGGTCTCTCAAACACGTGCACCCAGCTCTACAGTATATGTACAACTCATGTGGACGAATGCATCAATGAATAAACATGACCTAGACTGGAGAAATTGTACTTTTATACAAATCCTTTGTATCTATTTAAAAAGAAGAATCACAGTATTTTGAATATTTCCTATTACTACTTAACAATCCATGAAGTTATATATTTATCAAAGTATAGTTTTTAATGCAGATATTTGTATTTCATTGTACATACAGTGGTCGTTAGTGTTAGTTATACTCAGTTTTTTGTCTTGTGTCCAGTTTCTTTCTGTCTCCAATGTGTAATATATAAGCTGTCTGTCCTCCTCTAGTAAGCATCAAGGTACTGACTTTCATCGTCAAATGAGAATTGAAGTGCCTGAGACTTTGCCATATTACAATAAACATCAATTAAAGAATATTAAACGGTGTCTTGTCTTTATTTTTGAGGCTTGTTCAAATATAGACAGTCTCTCACATAAAGCACATGACATAGTTTGCTGCTAATTTAAAGGGGTACTGAACGCTAAAATGTGTTGTTTTTTTTGTTCATGTGTTGTTCATTCTTTAGATGTACATATTAAATGTAGTTGTAATATACATCTAGACTAATTTAAATACTTTAGGGTTAGTTTTTCAGTTCATTGAGGCTTTAAAAAAAACATTTTTAATTAAAGGGGTACTGCCACTTGTTTTTTGGCTATAAAATTAATTGTATGACTGTTCTGTGATGAAACGCATCAATTCTGGTGTTAATATTGACACCAAATTTATAAAAAATACAGATTTTAGGGGTTGAAAATGGCTCAACCTGTCATCAGTCCTTTTTTCTAAAAGCCAAATGTTAAAGTCCATCATTTAAAAAGAGTCATGACCGCAGCTCTGTGAAGCTTTTAGCTCGAAGTGCCACTGTGCTTTACATCAGTGTGCTTAACATACTGATGCCCGACACTAAAAAGGAACATTTCCCATCTTATTTTGGCACATTATCAATTTAGTGTTTGTTAAATGGCACTTAACACAAAGTACAGCTGAAGCTGATGAAATTTCATTAGATTTGCAGATATTTGGTCAGTAACTGGGTGAAGATGAAGGAAAAGAAGATCACCAAAGTTACAGTTAACTCTGAGCAGGATGTGAACCTGTGAACCAGATTTTATGGCAATCTCATAAAATTTAAACCTCACAGTGGCGCTAGAGCAAAAGTCATGATCAGTCATTTCAATACATCATCAGGGAACCCTGAAAGTCTATATACAATTTGTGCCAGTCCATAGTATATATCGAGGTATTTTACTTCAGGACGGTAAAAATCACATAAATGAAACCTTTGTGAATCAGTTTGTGGTCCAAAAACTACTTAAAAGGACTTTTAAAATATATTTTTAACGCTTGTAACGTCTTTTTATTCATTTATCTACAAATCAATGATTTGGCACATGTTGCCTTCATGATTGACATCTGATCTGAGATCGTCATTTCAGAACAAAATTTACTCAAACTCTTCGACTGTGTTCAGACCGGCAGCTAATTCAGTGCTGGCTGCTCATCACAGTCTGACAGTAGATGATCATGTACAGTATTTATGTGGAAATGTGAAAGATGAAATCATGATTAATAAACTAAAACAGTACAAATATTCTTCTTTTAAAAGTGATATGCAGATCTGATAACAGTGACTTCTGAATGAGGAAATAATACATTAATTCAGATATTGATAAAAAGTTGGATTAATAAGAAATTAAATGAGCTAATGTTCGATTTGACACACTGCAGCAGCCTTACTGTGTCTGGTATGAACAGCAGCTTATGTTGACTTATGTTGTCAAACTTTACATTGACACATATGCTGTGAAAATCAGGATCACTTTAACAAAGAAATGTACTAATCAGTGGACTTTATCTTCTCTTTTTTTAGAGATATGAAGTTTTTTCTCCGACATGGAAAGGAAATATGTTTTGTCACTGTGATTTGTGTTTGGCGAAGGAGTTTCTGGAGGTCAAGAATCTCCCAGATGAATCAGTCTGAGTCAGGTTAGCGGATCTGGTCGTCTTCTGACCGGCGGGTTTCCTGAGTGACGGAGAGACCAACAGCTGTAATATACAACATGAACACATCTGGAAGGTTGTTTTGAGCACATTTATATCTTATAGCTTGATTCCAAAAGAACAATGTAACAATGAAAGTGAGATTCTTATTGAATGAGTGAAATTTTAAACTGATCTTGTTATTTTTTTAGTCAAAGCTCATCATGCAAACTGGGTCCTCAGTAAATGTATGTTTGTATTGTAAGTGATGAGATTTAGGTGATAACATTTCTATAAAACACACAGTTTGTAATCTAATCCTTAATTGAAGTTTCATATTTTTAGAGCCAGTCCTAAAGATTTGTTGCTCTTTAGAAATCAGTTCCCACAAGAAAGATTTAATTTGAAGTCCCCATGAAATAATACTCCTATATTTCCTTGATTTTATTTATCCATTTATTTATTTATACAGTGCCAATAAATAACAATAAAAGTCATCTCAACTCACTTTCACAAAGAGTAGGTTTAAATCATACTCTTTAATTTAATTCGTTGAAACAGGATGTTAGGGGGGTGGGCTTTGTGTAGGGAGGGATCATTCGTAATATCAGTTTGGGAGAGAAACACAATTTTATTTTAAGGGTTAGATGGAAAAGATTGGATGCTCAAAGATTTATGAAGGATGATGTTTTACAGGAAATAGAAGTCAAGTGAGGTCATTCCATTGAGACCTTAAGTCAGCAGTGATGAATAAAACAAACTGAGACTGTACTTCCAAACACAACACTGCCCCCTGCAGCTCATTTCTGGGATCCTAACAAACCTGTGCAGAGGCAGGTGAGTGCTGCTGGGTCCAGCTCCTGTTCCTGTTAGTACGTGTTTGTGTTTCAGTGCGGGACGGGGAGCGAGGCCAAGCTGGAGCTGGAAACTCAAAGCTGGATTGATGGTTCCTTCTGCTCTGTTTCTGTAAGACAACAAACAGGAAGCTGGAAATTAAACAGGAAAGCTCAGTCCGGTGCTGAAGGTAGATTGAATCTGTTCAGTAAACAAAAATATTTATTTCAATCACAGCCGAGAACATAACTGTAATGTTTCAATAATTAGTTGAACTGTCAAGCAAACACATAAAAAAATCCCTCAGTTTTTACATTGATGGGTAATATAGTGTCACAATGCACTTGAGTGTACCTGGCTGCTGCTGCAGGGTCAGAGGTCTGCAGCTCGTTCACTTGCTCGCTCTCAGCAGTGGAGCCGGTGAGGGAGGAGTCATTCCTCAGCGGGGCGGGTCTGTCCAGGACCACCAGGAGCTTCTGCATCAGCTGCCTCCACTGGACGACAGAGTCCACCTCGGGGTCCTGCTCTGCGTGCGCTTCCTGCAAGACACAAACATGAAAGATGTTTTTCTGAGGCTGAATAACCTCTAAATGTAACTGAGATGTAACAGGAACTGCATTAATTGTTCAGTACATTATTAGCCTACATAATCTGCAATGACATCATTTGTATTTGCATGCAACAATTTCACATTTGGAGATATTCAAAATGTCTTTGTGATACAAGATAAGCAAGATTTCATTTTCAGGCCATGATACCTCAGCCTCTTCTGTGTTATATGGGTTTAATATAATCTCATTCTTCTGTATTTGCTTCTTACGCACGCATTAATGAGCTTAGCGGTTCAGCTGCTCTGATGTGGATCATATTGTGTAGACTGGATCAGCATGATCACGTCAGAGCATTTAGAGCGGTTATATTGAGCGGACATTAGTGAAGTTACTGCAGTGAATTAGAGAGGTTATTTTCATTCATGGCTGCAGAAGGTCAGCTAGGTTTTAATTATGCTTATTTAAAGGGTCAGCAGGGCTAAGCTACTGGGTCATGGACTTGCTGGTAAAAATGTTTAACCCACTTGTTTTTACATTACAGCAGAATGAACCATGTCTTCAACCAGATGTTTGTGAATTAGTTTCAGCTTGGTTTTTAATAAATAAATGAAAATTTATATTGATTTGACTGCTGTGTTTTTCCTAATGTGGATTTTAACCTTTACTGCCACCTGTTAACCTGTCTGTTTGTCTCCTGAAATGAAGAATAATAATCTTTCCACACAGTTTTTTACCATCAGGACTTGTCTGAGAGTGACAGCAGCTTCTTGCATGTTGCTCTTCGTCCTGATCCTCCTCCTCCTCTCTTCCAGCAGCTCAGCCTCCAGCTGACTGACCTCAGCTCTGCTTTCATCACATTGCTCAGATGCTGCGGCTCGGTCCAGTCTGAAAACAGAATAGTTACAGTGACACCAGTATAAACGTGTGGGGGTATAGCTCAGTGGTAGAGCATTTGACTGCAGATCAAGAGGTCTCCGGTTCAAGTCCGGATGCCCCCTGAGTCAGCTTTATGCATGAGTTCCCATCAATGTGACCTCCATTGCATCTGGTTCAGTACACTCTGTGAAGCCTGTTGGTGCAGTCTAACACCAGTACTGCCATGTTCAAGCCTTTAACTCTGGTATGCTGTCCAAAAAAAAGCTGCTTCACGTCATGGAAGGTCAGTCTGATGTTTATCTCTCTGCTGTTTGTCTTCTTTAAAAGATTATAGTTTGTTGTTTAGATGAAAAACTTGTAAAAACCTCTAAAATGTCACTGAAACTTTTCACAACCATGTTCACGAAAATGACTCACACAAAATGTTTCTTGATATAAGTTATTTGTTTCCTAAATCAACATTGTGGAATTATATATTGTTTTGCTTGTGCTTGTGTCTTTTAAAATATTTTTCTTTTCTTTAAAAAAAAAATCAAAACCTACTTTCTCTATTTTGGCTATCTTGATACCTGGGGCTTCTATATGGCTCATGTATATTTTTGTCAGTAACTGTAAGTGTTACTTTACTTAGTCTTTGTCTATTTATATATATTCTTATCTTGGCTCGTCCTTATTGTCCCTCTATCTGACTCAGTATTACAGTATTTTACTTCTTCAACTTATAAAAATAATGAAGCAGATCATAATTACACATAAAAATGTGGATAGAGTTTCTTGCTCATTGCTCTTAACATTAATATAACATGAGTCAGTGATGTGGACAGAGTAGAGACAGAGTAAACTTTAACCTGAGAGCCTCCAGCTCTGCCAGGACTCCTTTATGTTCGGTCTGAAGCTGCTCCACTTCCTGCCTGCTGTCATTTAGCTTCACCTGCAGGTGCTGACACTTCTCTGTCAGCTGCCCCACCACCTGATGGAGGGAACAGTCACATATTTATCTGATCATTGATGAAAGTGAAAATGATAAAAACAAACTGTTGTACTGATCATCTCTTAATAGATATTTAAGAAAATAGTTAAGTAATACTGTGGCAACTCTATAATATAATAGAAATACCACAGTAATTATATTATAGTACTGCATGAAAAAGAAGCTGTGGATACCAGAGGGGACACATTTCAGATGTCTATGAGTTGTCAACAGCTTCACCAAATAGTGTTGTTTCCTTCTAAACTTCTCACATAGTTTCATTTCAATAAATGTTAAAAATGATCCAATAATTCACAAAAAAACTCAAAACATTGAAAACAGATTCGTGTATCAGAACTTTTTTTCTTCTTTCCTCTCCCATTAATCATCTCATAACTCCTCAGATTTATCTGCTGACCCTTTGGAGGGGCCCAACCCCTAGGTTGGGAACCGCTGGACTAAACTAGCTAACCGTATATAAAGTAGTGTAAACTAGCTCCACCTCCAGCAGCTACAACAGTAACATGCTGCTCTAACACTGATGCTTCACTATTAATAATCTAATGTCATATATTATAAAATATGATTTAAACTTTTATACTTTAAGTACATTTTAATGCTTATGTACTTTTGCTTAAGTAGGATTTTTCATGTAGAACTTTTACTTGTAATTCATTATTTTAATTTTGCTGTACTGGTACTTTTAGTTAAGTAAAGGATCTGAATAAATCGTCTTACATTAGAGTGAGAACAGTGAGTGGGTGTCAGGTCAAATGAGGTTGTGTATCAGTCTTTGAAATATTCTTCCTCTCACCTTCTTACGGATGCAGCTCTCACGAGTAATCCCACTGAGCGTTTGCTCCAGGATGTCGACGTCCACGCTGAGCTGACTCTTCTTCACTCTCAGAGCTGTGTTCTCCTCCACCAGGACCTGAGCCTGCTCAGACAGCTGGCTGAATCGGGCCTTAACCTCGTTGTTCTCCTGAACAGTCAACCTGGTCGTCTCTGGGACCTTCTGGTCCACCAGATGCTGCACCTCTGCTGCCATGGCCGCCACGTGGCTCTCCATCTCCGTCTCCAACCTTTTGTTCAGGAACAGGAGAAGGGAAAGACGGAGGAGTGAACGTAAAGGATATTTTAGGTAATGATCTGGGCACACATGAACAGGAAAACAGAAGACTGCTAGACACTTGTTTAGACTTAACAACACTTCAGTTCTACTTCAATTCAAATGACAGAAATATTGTGCTTTCTGGTATATTTTACAGCTACAGTTGTCAGTAAATCTGTGACTCTCCGTCCAAAACTGAACCTCTTCTTTTCCAGCAGTGCCTTCATCTCCAAGCTGTGGATGGTAGCTTTGTGCTCCTCCTCCTGACGGGACAACTGTTTCTCCAGAGACTCCATGTTGGTTATCAGCTGCTCCTTCTGCTTCTGAAACTCTTCCAGATTAGCCAGCCTCGCCACTGGGAGGAGGGATGGGAAGAGAGAGGAACCATATTACACAAATAATCCAGTTTTTCATTACATTTACATTTTAGTATTTGGCAGATGCTTTTAAGCAAAGGGTTAGGGTTAGGGTTAGCCGTGGTAAAAATCATCTGAGCAGTAGTATCTGGGCAAGTACAGGTGCAATGAGAAAAAGCAGTAGATTTAAAGATTACATGTAACGTTTATTCAATTAACTGCTTTGCTCACTGAGGCTTTACTCACCCAGTGGGTTTGTTTCTGCATCCAGTTTATGTAAAATCTAACACAGGGGTTGCTAATCTGCTCAGTTCATCATGTCTGTTTTGATGGTGAGTGAATTTACTGTGGTTGAAATGTGTTGATGTTACAGGTCCGGTGAAATAAAGAAAAACCTTTGGATCATAGATTTTGAAATTGCCTGTGTGCAGTAGAGGATATCCAATTTGACTCCTGCTGTTTGACAACTATTTTTCCTTTGATAGCTGTATTAATGTTAAAATAAAGTCCCTTCCAACATTCAGTCTCTATTTCAAGAAGGAAAGTTACCATTCTTAAACCAGTAACACAGTAGGAGCTGAACATGACCCTGACTCGAGCTGTTTAATCTCACCCAGTGTCACATTCACTGCTGCGAGTTTATCATTATGGTCTTGAAGCTCCTGCCTCAGCTGACTGTGCTGCAGCTGCAGGGCGTCTCTGTCCTTCTCGGCAGCCTGCCGCTGACTCTGCATACGTTCCGACAGCTCGTCCACCTCGTCCTCCTTCTCCAGCAGGGCGCGTTTCAGATACTGAACAATATCCTTCTTCTCTTTCTCCAGTGTGTTGTACTGAGCGTCGAAGTCCTTCCTCTGCTTCTCCAGTTCATCACATTTCAGCTGATATCTAAAATAGAAAGCTCAACATATAAATCTCTCAATATATATAGATATAACACTCAAAATTAATGCTTTTCTTCTTGTTCATATACAGTTGGATATTTGAGCTTCATGGTGCAGAATAATGCATGTGTAAAGTTTTGGAAATCACATCTAGTTTGGAGTCAATCCTGGTCCAATATTCAACTTATACAAATGTAGCCAGTGCACATACACTAAGAAATTACTCTACAGTGAAATAGGAGACTTCTTGCATAGAGACTTCATACATATAACACACACATTAGAGAGTATTTTGTATGCATCTTTAACTAAAATAGGGTGGATTAGGGTAATGTAGGACAACTAGACTCCAGTGCAGTTATCACTTTTTCTATTCAGTTATTTTAAAGCTTAAATGCGAACTGTGTAAGTTATATTGTGTAACATTACACATGTGAACATACAGGCTACTAGTTTTTTAACCTTTCTGATGAGAAAGCAAAAAAACAACAACATACAGGCAGAAAGTTCAGAATCAGAAAGCTTTGGCAGATATAAGGCTGCTTTGTATAAATCAAAGTATTTCTAAGCCTAAAAAATAGCATCCCAGATAACAAAATCTACAAATTCTGTAATGATTTGGCATGAGGAATATTCATATATATATGCCATTTTCCTTTTGAGTACACTATCTAAAAATGTCTCCTGCTTAAACAAGGAAACATCTCAGGGATTTCTTAATGATATTAGTTGTTGATATAATGTATTGGATTCATATTTAAATATGGTGAATAAGTCAGAATTGCAAAAAGTGTCCCACATTACCCTGATTCACCCTAGCCTACTGCAACCTATATACTGGTTGTTGTCCAATAAAGCTTTAAATGAGGTAGCTTTAATGTAAAGTGACAAAGTTTATGAATGAGCCACCAAAATGACGTCACATTAATGACGTGATTTTTTCTCTCTTTCTGTTAAGAAAAGTTGTCGTCTATTTACAAACACGAATTTGCATCTATGGATTTTATATGTTATCATACTTGCATCACTCTACGTTTAAAGAAACTTAATTTGATGTATTTTCATAAAAGGCTTGTAAAAAAAAAAAAAAAAAAAGTCCCGAAGGTACCTCTCCAATTGTTCGTTCAAATATCGGATTTGAGTCCGGTATAAATCTTTCTCACTGTCGTCAGGTTCGGTTTTATCTGCAACACTTTCTTTTTTCTTTGTTTTCTTGTCTTCATCTTGTTTCTTGTCCTTCTTTTTGGGCATTATGTCGAGGGGGGAAAGTCAGCAAAACTTTGAGCCCATTGAGCCAGCAAAAAAACTAAACTACGTCGTTGCTAGGCAATGATGCCTTCAGGGACTCCTTGAAAAGTTAATCACTCCACGCTGATACTCCTGGGTACAACGGGTTGAAATGTGATACACTCACACTTATATGTTTTTTAACAAATATACCGAATTATTACGCAGATCTTATGCTGTGGTGATTAATTGATGTTTTTTGGGGTGGTTTGTACGTTATGGTTATTTTAATATAACGAAATGTGACGCCATGAAATTAGAGTGGTTAAAAAAACGAAGGGCAGTGAATCTATTTTTAAAGACCAATGTGGAAGATTTAGTGGCATCAAGCGGTGAGACTGTGGATTGCAAACAAGCTTAACTTTTAGTTAAATAAAGTTAATTGTAACATTTCGGTCGCCTAAAAATGTATTGCTCAGCGTTTGGAGGCACTAAAAGACCATCTAAGGAGTCAGGTGTTCAGTTTTTATCCCGGTAAGTACTTTGGTTTGTACTCCTTCAAAATTAAACCACCACACCTTCACAGCAATTGCAGCAAAGCAAAAATGAAGGTTGCAAACAATTATGCATTTATAATCGTGCTTAAGCTTCCAAGATGGACGAGTGCTATAGTCACATGTTTAGTTTTTTTTTAACAATGTCCCCACCTTTCATTCGGTGTTGAGGAAGTTAATGAATCAAAAAATGAAGTCATGATGGCATTAGCCCAGCCTGCACAAAGTGACACAAAATACTCTTCTTGGTATTGGAAGCATTGGAAAGCATGTCTGTGTCTGTCTTAACCCTGTACATATTTATACTGTCTTCTCCTTGTATTTACTTTTTTGTGTGTTTTGTTTTATTTTCTTTTGTTTTTGTTGATGTGGACCTGCAGACGACTGGAAGAAACATAAATTGGCTCTAATCTCATTTTAGTTATCTTTTTATCTTAGCCCAGAATCACCATTTCATCCTAAGCATCAGGACTTTGAAAAGACAAAAAAACAAGCGACAAGCAACTCCAGTGTTGCAAAGTGAGTATATGTGACACACTAAAAAACACAAAACACCTTTTTTCGACTTTTTTGTTACTATAAATTATATGGTCCTAATACGCTTTCATAGTTTTGGTCACTTTCTTTAAATGGGAATTGAAATTCAGCTCTGAAACAAGAATAATGCCTATACATGTTACCTCTGATTTAACCCTTAGCAGCAAGGGGCCCAAGTTTGTGACGGCTACATTTAGTTTTTCTTGGGGACCAACCAAAAGTATTTTGATTTTGGCCTCATTAAGTTCCAGGAAGTTGTCACTCATCCAATTTTCATCAGTTTAGCTCCTGTATCAATTATTTTGCAATTAAAGCTTACCAGAAGTTGTGTTTTGTCTCTTTCTTTCTTCTTCTCCAGCTGTCCCTTTTAAAAGCAGGTTTGCACCATGTAGGGGCCTCTAACTCATCCAATGTTACAGCCACTTATCTATGGCCTCTTCTAACCATCTGCTGTGAACCAATGCCTTCATAATGCAATTAAACTGAAACATTACATTTTATGTCATATTTCTATATTTTCCTTCATGCCATTAACTCTGTGTTATATTTACTTTTTTGGACCCTTGGTACTGTTCAGATAAAATGGATCCAGGACATTATTGGTGTTTGAAAAGAGGTAAAAAACTCCTTTACCCTCCCTGCTTGTATTGCTAGTGGAGGATTGTACTTGAAGTGACCTATACACTATAAGTTATGAAGGACATAAATGTGTGGGTGACAGTAGCATCTGTACTCAATAATTTTTTTCCCACAGAAGATAAGCCAAGGCCATAAAGTTTCACAGTGAAAAAATTGTATCCATGTATCATTTTTCTTCTTCTTGAAATGGGTCAATTTGACCAGTACATTACATAAAGGTTTGTGTAAGCAGCTACTGCTGAGAGAACAAACCCATGTTTTCATTTTATACTGTTCCTCAGAGAGCAGCCACACTAACAAAGGTTAAATGTGTTAAATCATACACTTTATTACTGCTTTGTAATCTATCATTATCACCATATGCTATAGAGGCAATTAAACTCAGTGCTATTGTAACCCTGCCAGCACTTACCTTACAGCACCAGGACCCAATGAAGTGTAGCAGTTATTTATCTGAAGCGGGTGATTCAGCGTTGTGCTTTTTAATTGGTAACTTTTCACCCCCCGCTCCATTTGACTGCAGGGATTTTAATTGGGTGTCTGTGTGTTTCACCTCAATTCACTCCCTTCCTATAAATCCACTCGGCTGACTGAATGACCAGCGTTGAGGTTAATTCAGTTTTAGCTGCAGTCAACCTTTCTAATTTAATATGTGTGTATGAATTTGCCAAGGTAGACCAACACTACCCTTGTGAAAAAAAATGAGTTACAGTAAATGTATTTTAGTGGGCCGCTACTCAGATATATTATAGCAAATGTACAAGACCCAGTGGGAATGTTATAGCAATGCCAATGGCTATTATAATTCATTCAGACAAAACAAAATGAAAACGTTTGAAAGTTATCTCAGCACCCACACAGACATGGTTGTTTTCAGTTTTGGTGTTATGAGGATACAGTTCAATTTGACTTTGTAAACTGAAATGTAATCAAGCTGCACAGAAAACCTCTATGGCAATGGGATCTTCAGTATATCAAGTCCATTTTGGACTCAACTGAGACCCACTAAGCACCTAAAGAAGTGACAATAGGGCACACATTATCCATCTTTATTAATCAGTGTTGATTAGTCTTTGTTTGAAGCCTATAAAAACTAATGCTGTAGCTCATTCTTTGATCTAAAAACAACTTAAAACCCTCCCTGCAACCCATTATATCTATGTTTGACAAAATATTGTGATGATTTGGCAACTTTGTTCTTGAACCTTTCATTGAATAGAAATGAACAAAAAGAGACACTAAAAAGACTAAGATTAAAATATATGTACTTTGACTGATATGGGTGACTGAAGCTTCATATTAGCTTCATATTTATTTTTTTATGCACAGAATGAGGACTGTGGATTTTGTCCCCCCATCACTTAGTCTATACATTGCAAGTGCATTATGGAAAAGGGATCTTCTAATGGTCAACATTGATGATTACAGCAAGAAATGTGTTTCAATGCTCATCTGTGCTCCTGATTGTCAAAAAACTGGATTAGACTGCATGAGAATGATGCCACTGTCCTGCAAGCTTTCCCACACGCTAAGTGATGGGGGGACAAAATCTACAGTCCTCTTTCTGTGCATAAGAAGTTCAATCTAAAGCTAATATGAAGCTTCATCCGTCCAAATGAGTCAAAGTAGATACACTGGAAACGGGGGAGAAAGCCTGCAGGACAGTGGCATCATTCTCCTGCAGTCTAATCCAGTTTTTTACTTAAAAAAATAAAAATGTGACAGGTTCACATGCAGTAATTAGACAATCAGGAGCCAAAATGAGCATTGAAACATTATTCTTGCCGTAATCATCCCTCCTGTTGACCATTAGAATATCCCTTATCAATAATGCACTTGCTATGTAGGTAGGTTAAGTGATAGGGCCAAAATCTACAGTCCTCTTTCTGTACATACAAGTTAAATCTAAAGCTAATATGAAACTTCAGCCGTCCAAATGAGTCAAAGTACATAAACTGGAAGTGGGGGAGAAAGCCTGCAATCCAGTTTTTTTACTTTAAAAAAAGGGACAGGTTCACAGTTTTTCAACAATCAAGAGCCCAAATGTACATTGATTGTTGAAAAACTGTGAACCTGTCCCTTTTTTTTTTTAAGTAAAAAAAAAAAGGATTAGACTGCTAGACTGCAGGAGAATGATGCCACTGTCCTGCAGGCTTTCTCCCCCGCTTCCAGCTTGTTTCCTCCCATTGGGGCGTGTGGAAGGTCCCACGGTTAAAAAAAAGAAAAAGGCAGGGGCGGGAGGGACAGTGACCTTATAGCCTCCAGCTCGCCTGGCACCGGGAAAGGCTTCAACCAACCGAGCTGGGACCATCTCTTAAACATTGTATAGTTTTCTCTCAGTAGGTCTGTTAGCAGTGAGCAGTAGTCCGTCTTTGTAGCCATGAGCAAGGATAAGCTGAGCAAGCAGGTGCCGGACTGCCCTGGACCTCTGTCCCCGTCCAAAGGCCAGAAACCCAGCAGGATGCCCAAATGCTCCCGCTGCAGGAACCACGGCTACGTTTCTCCTCTCAAGGGCCATAAACGTTTTTGCAGTTGGAGGGACTGCCAGTGTGCCAAATGCAAACTTATAGCTGAGAGGCAGAGAGTCATGGCGGCGCAGGTAACCGTGGTCTGTCGCTGGGTAACCGTTGTTTGTTGCTAGGGTCGTTTGGATTAAGTTAACGTTACCTGTTAGCTAGGCTAGCTTAAAACCGAAGCTGAAATTAGTTCATTTTAAAACAAGCAAAAACTAACAAGAAACATTATTTTCTTGATACATAAAAATACAAAAGTAACTTGTATCTCTTTGGAGAACAATATTATCACATCATAGTTTTATATTCGTGTGTGTGTTTAAAAAAAAAATAAAAAAAAATGTCAACGGCTTATTTAAAAAAAAAAAAAAAGCACCTGCTGCAGTTGAGAGGGGAAATAAAACGTTCTAATTTAACGTGTAAAAAACAGAAATAACAATATATATCTGTTTGGGAAATGTTTTATATTGTTTATATTTGTGTTTGTAAACATTTTAATTGTTGTGGACACATTTACTTAAGCTGTTTCGATTAGTTTCGATGTGTAACGTTACTAACACTAATATAAACTACACTGTAAAAATACACATATTATGTTAGCTTAATTTGTTACTTTATAAACTGTTAATATTAATTCAGGGGTGTGTTTGATAAGTTTATTGCTACACTTGTTGCTTGTTTGTAAATATTACAGTGTTCCCCCCCAAATATTAGTAGTTTTTCCCAGCAGTGGCGCTGTACCAGGACCATGACCTGTATCTACACACAGTGGATAAACTTAAAACTACCACAAACATGTTCAGACATCTATAGATTAATGTTTGTGTTAATTTACAGGAGTTTTTGACAGTAGAAAGGACTCTAGATAGCTGTAGTTGTAATAAATGTTGATAAATGTAATGACACAAAACAGAAAATATGCATTATATTTTTTAAAGATGCACCGTGGATATGAGTTATAGGGCTGATAACAATAAGGATAGTTAGTTGCTGTCTAAAACTTGTTAAACTTTCCTACAACATGTTTATCTTTATAACATCTAGCCTAAATAACTTTCTCTCTTAGACCTTTATAATAAAGTGTCATACTGTTGAACTGATGATTGATGATGATGTTTAATCTACCACAAACATCCATAGATTAATATTTGTGTTAATTTACAGGAGTTTTTGACAACAGAAAGGACTCCAGATAGCTATAGTTGTAATAAAATAAATACATGTAAATGAAAGTATGTATTATATTTTTAGAGATGCACCGATATGAGTTATAGGGCTGATAACAATAAGGGTAGTTAGTTGTTAAAACTACAAAGCGGTCAAAAACTTTTTCGTAAAAACAAGTTTATGTTTTTTACATCTAGACTAATTAACTTTCTCTCTAAGATCCTTATAATAAAGTGTCATACTGTTAAACTGATCGATGATGATGATTTAAACCCCTCAGACTCCACTGTTTAGAAAGACTGCTAATTTTAAGATGTTTACAATGTTTACAATGAATGTCCACTTTGAGCTTGTTCATAATAGTTCAATATCAGCCGCATAACAGGCGATGCAAAGTTGTAAAACATAACGGAGGTGGATGAAAGGATCTGAAGAATATAGTATTTAAATTTATGTCTCCCTTACTGCCCGATTTTGTTACACTTGTGGTTTAGACATAAATACATCGATATTTCAGAAGGTTTGTTTTTGGTGAATTTGCAGCTTCACCATATATTTCTGTTTTCAGTTTTTGGACTTTGATTTTTGGTGAAATATAGGATCATAGGAACATTTATTGAAAAATATTTTGTAACATAGTATCTGTTTTTCCACATCATTAAAGTCCTATATGCTGAATTCACACTAAATTTTATATATCAGACCGCAATAAACGACTAAAAGAATCATAACATTTAAAACCATCATTGCTGCTACTGTGTTTAAAAACAATATGAAGCCACATAGATGTCTTGTTTTGTATTAATAAGATTGATTAATTTATGTAGTCATTTAGGAATTGTGTATATTTGTTTTGTAGCATTATCTTTGTTTTTTTTAAGCAGATATTTAGCCATTTGATGAGAGTAATCATTTTATTTTATGCCCTTATCAAGCAGTCTCTTATCAAGCTGTTCCTCCCTTCCAGGTCGCTCTGAGACGGCAGCAGGCTCAGGAGGAGGAGCTTGGGATTTGTAGTCCTGTGTCTCTGGCCGGCCCTGAGGTGATGGTGAAGAATGAATCCGGAGCCGACTGCCTGTTCTCTGTAGATGGGCGATCCCAGACACCTACCGGCACCCCCACCTCTTCTCTTGCTGTCACAGGTGAGGTTATTACCAACAGTTGCTCACTTGCTGTCTTATCACCACTCTACAGTACTAATGTGACCCACAGCTGAGTATACAGCCGTACAGATATGTCATTGTGTCCAAACCACAGCTCTAAGAGGTACTGAATAGTATAAAAGAAATACTTGGTAACTCATAATAAGTAAAGTGGCATTCAAATAAATATGTAAAACACAGCGAGCAGAGAGAAAAGAGCTAATTTTGCCTTTGTCAATTGACTTGACGCATTTAAAAATAATTCCGGCTTAAACTTTTACAGAAATGTTACTGACTGAAAAGAATTTAACATAATAAAATCTGAATATTTAAACCCGTTTGTGAGCTTGTCCACTCAGTGAAGTTTAGTGGTGTGGCATCACATGGAAAAAACTACATCAGGACATAACTTGCATAATAGTATATGTGCAGTGAATTCCTGAATATCATCATTTAAAATATCAATGGTTTGGTTTTTATTGATACAAGTGTTTTAAAAGGTTATACACACATACTTATACGCTTATCAGTAAACATCAATAGCTGTAAGAAATAATCACATACCATCCAGCCATACTTAATGTCTATATATATATGTGAAATGTTGTAATATTTGTAAATACATTTGTCTATGTGTGTAGTGTGCAATCAACCTGACAATGAATATTAATCTTGGACATTGAAACCACAAGAGAATTACAGCAAAACAGTTTAAGATGAACATGCAGCAAAGCCACATTATGTTTATCCAGTTATAGTAAAATATATTTGTACTGGAGAGATTTGTTGTCAATGTATTTTGCTTTGATCAGTGTCAAAAACACCTAATTACATCCATTATTATTCACCATTGTGCAACAATAAAAACATGAAACAGCTCACAGACAAAATACAACATCAGCTAAAGACGCTCTGATGGGGGGAAAAGAAAAGTGGAAATTAAAGTTGATTTGATGGCACCAGCATGAAAGGACATCCTTGACATTTTTCTCAGAGGTGGTGTGGAGGCAGACACAGATACCATGTTCCTGATAGCAAATTTCAAGAGGTGAACTATGACTTTGGTCAAGGCTACTGGTGTTTTAGTCTCATTCATTTTGTGTGTGTGTGTGTGTGTGTGTGTGTGTGTGTGTGTGTGTGTTTGTGTGTAAGAGAAGGACTTGGCAACAGAGAGAAAAGACTGATATGGAAAAAGGAGTTGAGCACTCCGTGATTCACTAATGACATGTTAGAGGGAGTTAGAAGAAGGATAACTCACGTCACACTATCTTTGGCTCCAGTGATGCACACTGTCTTCATTGTAAGACCAAAAAGATCAGAGTCTGCCCGAGAGGAATGCGGCCTTGCTGATAAGGAAAGTACAACGGATAATGAGTAATGATGATTTGAATGGTCGTGTTCGTCCTGATAGGGTGCCAGTGCGCTATCTATGAGGTCTGCTGATGTGACACCAAATGCCACCTGTAACCTGCAGATGGTGCTGTTGATAGTAGTTTGAGAGAGTGGTGGTTGAGATGACCAGAAAAAACCCTTATAAAGTTAAAGTTATAATTACTTCTACTTCTGTCAAAAGATCTAGATCTAAATTAAACTTAGATGCTAAGAGTGTAAGATCATTTTCATCTGTGATTTTATTTGTTTTCTTTAAAAAATTGACTCAAAATAGTTTGTGATTAATTTTCTATTGATTTAGTAATCGACTAATAATTGATACAGCTCTCATTTATCGTCTTCTCTCTCTCTGTGTGTGTTGATTCAGGGAGTCGCTCCACATCGTCTGCCAGCCCGTCGGCCAGCGCCAGAGCTCACACTGATGGACAGTCGGACCTGCTCCTGGAGACTTCCTACTACAACTTATACCAGCCGTCCCGCTACCCCGCCTACTACAGCAACCTCTACAACTACCAGCAATACCAGGTGACTAATAATAACCACTCTGCTGTCTATGACTAACACTTAAACACTATTTTAATCCTTTTTTTATGGGCTAATTGTTGATATTACAAACGCTGCAGTGCACACCCCTCCTCCCAACAGATTGATGTGTTTGTCTAAAGTATTTTGTGGAAATTGTTGATGCTGGGCCCGCTTGTTGGTTGCCTTGGATGTGTGTTTAACTTGGCTTGAGTCAGGGGAGGATTTTTGTGCCACCGTATTAAACCACAGCAAGGGAATAGTTGTATATACGTGTGTGTGTGTGTTGGAGGGGGCGTTGGGGGGGGAGAACTTCACATCTAAGCTTCTTCATGCCACAGAAACAGCAGATAAGCTGCTTAACTTCAAGTCACCTCAGCATGAACAAAGTTGACTTTCTATTACCTTATTACATAACTGTCACAGCAATACAAAACCCATGTCAGTCAGATCACTGAACTGTGTTTATGCACAGATGGGAGACATGGAGGTAGCACCAAAGTGGAATATTGTATAAGCTTTATAATATCCTTCTAAAACTATCTAATAATCATTTAATACAGAAGTAAACTTCGAAATTGATGCATTTGTTTGACTAACTGATATTTGATTTTAATGAAATCTTAAGAAATGTTGTGTTTTCATCAAACCTGAAAACAGAGGCCACTGTTTCCTGCTACAGAAGCTACAGAAGCAGGCTTGTTATGATCAGTCAAGGTTTATAACCAACAATCCCTACAGTACCCACCACTGTACTCTTTACCAAAACGTTGGCTGGTCATCCCTGGCGGTGAGGCAAAATCAGAATTGTTTTTCATTCATATATAAAGCTTTATTACAGTTACTGCCACGGTGCCACCCTATATTTCATCTCTTTTAACCCGGAAGTCACACGATGTCGATTTATACTCCATTAATCAGATCTGAAATAGAAGAAATCTCATTTTCTTACAAATGCACTTTACTCATGGAACAATCTGCTAAAGACCTTAAATTTAGATTCTTTACCACCACTACAGCTGTTCAAAGGCCTTGTTTTAATTGACAGCAAATGTTTTTAAACTTCACCGTAATCTCATCTGTTTACTTATACCTACTCATTGTTTTCTTTTCTTTTCTTTTAATTAATAATCTCAACACCATTTTGAGGTAAAATAAAGG
Source organism: Scomber scombrus (assembly GCF_963691925.1). Classification (NCBI taxonomy): domain Eukaryota; kingdom Metazoa; phylum Chordata; class Actinopteri; order Scombriformes; family Scombridae; genus Scomber; species Scomber scombrus. Next base: position 28,074,890 of record NC_084973.1, read on the forward strand.
TTAATAATTTGACAACGAGCAAGGTGCTCACCGTCACACATTACAGGGTTGTAGTTGCAACTTAAAGCTCTTTTGTGGAAATATATCAAACTGATATGGGACCTCAAAAGATGCTGTTTTCTGTTTGGTTGACATGTCCGTTAAAACTTTTTCTCTGAACACCTCAGTTGTAGATGCAGTCAATATTTTAAACATCGGCTGTGTCAGAAATTATTTCCCTCATTCACTTCATTCAGTTAAAGGTGTGTCGTGACGGCAAGTTAAATAAGTTGAGACATCACGAACTCCAACCAGTAGCGACAAACTCTCAGTAGAATATACAAACTTTAAAATAAACTCAATGTCCCTGTAGTCTGGTGTTCAACGGTCATACTTGTAATCGCTAAGCTTCGATCACAGCTGGCATGTCAACCATCCCGTCTCTCCGCCTGTGGTTCCTGTCTGTCTTTACAGTCAGTTGTTGAATAAACTGTCCCCAAAAGATGAAAAGGAAGGAAGGAAAGCAACTAATCATTATTTTTTATGCTTTACAAATATATTTTTGAATTAGTTGATTAACCCTTTAGAATAAAATAAAATAAGATAAAATGTTAAAATATACATAATGTAAAAATTTGGCAGCAGAAGTCATGTTTGAGAAGCTGGAACCACTAAGTGTTTTAGCAATTTTGCTTCACAAACAACAACCTGCTTGATAAACGTTTGGTTTATTATCAAGACTGGTTCATTTTCTGTCAATTAAAGTCAACTTAAGGCACTCTGGTGTGCCTTAATATAGTAAATAACATTATAAATAATTATAATAATAAAAAATAATTTACTGACAAAAGCAATGTGATAAAAAGTTTATGATTTTCCGTCTTTGTACTTACACTCTGAATAAAGGGTAATTTTACACTTTACTTGGATCTGACAGCAACTTTGTGGACGTTAGAAATACTAAGTATTTTCTTTGCAGGCAGTAGTACCGTATTGACACCAATATAACCGGGATCCTGATTATAAGACGATCACCCCTTTTCAAACACCTGTTTTTGCAAAAATACTTTTTGAATGTAAGTTATATCACAGTAAAGTTACATACTAACGCTCTCCTGTTCTGAGCGTTCAGAAACTATTCTCCCTCGGCAGATAACGTTTTGATCCCCTTTTTGTCTGTGAAGTCACATTTGGCCGCTCGACATAGTCTGTGTCTGCAACAGAGATGTTGGAAGACGCTTTGGACTCGTTTTCACTCGTCATGCATAAGGCTGGGTATCGGTGCTCGATACCTTTAACCATTACACACTGTTCAGGGTTAAATTTGACCCATTTTTTACATTTGAGAGCCCCAAAAACACTGTATACACATTTCTTTTAGCTGGACTTTTCCGAATGTGACCCAGAATATACAAAAATACAATTGATACAATTTTTTATAAATGGAAAAGTACAAGTTTGACCTGTGTTTATTAAAAAAAACCTTCAAAAAAACCATTCAGACATATTGTTGTATTAATCATATTCTATAAAATGTTTTCTTGTTCCATAAAATAGTGATTGTGAATGTCTTTTTCCCACAAGATTAATCAAACAGAAGGATTAATCAAACATCTATTAATAATGACTGATGGTGTACAGACTAATTATGAGTCAGAATATGAACAATATGTTAGGGTTAAGGTATCGACCGAAATAAATCGATACCAAGTAGTATCGAAACGTCTCCCGTCAGATGACACCTGCAATCGATCCTTTTTGCACCCAGAGCTAGATAATATGACTATTTTGCCTCTTGAATAGTAGGTAAGCACATTCATTGCATATTTCATGACTTTTATTTGCCAGTATAACGTCTATGCACATACACACATACATGGATTTATAAGTGTTTGTGACGTATTGTATTTAATAGATATTAATAAATGCATTTGTGTAAAAATTAAATCATCTAGATGTGGAGGAGTGGTGGCATTTTATTCAATGTAATACTTCTATTCACATGATGGGTATTGAATTAAGTACTCAGTTGGTATAGCTATCACTTTAAGGGTACTTGGATTTTTTTTACTGATTAGCCTTCAGAGACTCCTGCAGGTTAAACTGGACTAATGAAGCACTTTTAGGGCCTACTGACTCTTATGCACTCAGTATAAACAGACTTAGAGACACTCACTAATCTAGCAAGCACGTAATTGCCTTGACACCGAATATAAGACAATCCCTGATGTACTTTTAGGTAATGCTGGGCGATATGGGAAGAATCAATCACAATATTTTTGACCAAATACCTCAATATCAATATTTGACAATATTGTAGGGAAGGCTATCAGTGCTTTCACAAAATATTTACACAATGAGATTTCTAATCAATAATCATCAGTAATTTGGATATAAAGGCAGATAATCAAGCAGTTTTTTAAGATAAAAAAATTAAAATTTTACCGTAATACAGCCTTTAAAAGCAGGAAAAGACACTTACTCCATTTCACAATATTACGATTTAAAAAATCTAACACAATATCTATCACAATATTGATATAAGCCCTACTTTTTGGGGAAAAAATGTTGTCTTATATTCAGAGTAATACGGTAATTTATATGAACTTTTATTCCTTTGTTTTCATTTGAGATGGATGAACATGTCTGATTTAATGTTGGCACTTATGGCATAACAGAGACATCAGGGAGACAGTACCTAATATCCTACCAACACACACACACTCACACACGCTCTCTCACACACACACACACACACACACACACACACACACACACTTGGTCTCATTCACGCCCATCTGTATATTCACACTGATTTATGCTTAAATGTATCTCTATTGTGTCAAATGAGATGAGCTTGGGGCGTGACGCAAATTAGATCTATAACTCTTCGGTGATCTCTGATGAGGTGGTTTATTTTTAAAAGATAAACATTTGTCCATCACTGCTTACCCCTCTCCAACACCCCCCTCTCTCCACACCCCCCCACACTTTTCCCCCAGTAGCAACATCTAGTTTTGGGGTCACTGCCTCCGCTAACCTGTCAGCGCACAGCGGAGCCTGAATTGCAAAGGTTAATGGTATTGTCTGTTGGCGGAGGGGGACAAACCGCTACGCCTCAGTGCTCAAAGGAGAAAGTGAGCACATTAATGCTAATCAGTTAGCACTCTTTAGCATAATTTAGCCATCCTCCTTAGTGATTTATGATATTTTCAGTGAAGTTGTCAGGTTGAGAGGGCCTGTGTGCTACGGGTTATTCAAATTCAGGCACCGCTTTCTTTGAATTTGCGTTGAGAGCTGATTATTTTAAGATGACAGACAGGAGGAGTTTCGGTGCCACAAACACAGTTGCACAATTTACACCTGGAAATGCACCGTTATATATTCACAAAAGGAATATTTATTTTAGAAATAAAACGAGCAGTTGAACTCAGTTTTTTATGCATCCTTGATTTAAAAACATTTAAAACAAAGGAAAGCTTTTCTCTTCTCTATCTCCTTTACCTGTCCTAAAGCTCCACAATATAATGTAGTTTTCTGCATCCCCAACCGAAGTGATTATCCTTGAGTTAGTCAATTTAGATTTTGTCTCCATACTTTCTGCTAAGCACATATTGCCATGATGTTTCTACGCTATCAAGAGAGCTCCTTTCAAGTCAAAGCTGTGATGTCTTTCCTCTTTGAATTTCTCTTCATAAAGTTTTTGTCAGTATATCAGTTTTAAGTGTAATTCATAAATAGAAAAAACATATAATACAAACAATTTTAATTATTTAAATGGACATTTTCACAAAGCATTTTTAGTTTTTTTTTGCATCAGGATAGCCTAATGCTGTCACAGTGAAGAAATTTCCCCATGTGGTGCTTCAGGGTGGCAGCTTATGTGGTCTATGTGTGATTATTAGGGCTGGGTATCGGTACTTGATGACTTTAAGGTATCGACCGAAATAAATCGATACCAAGTAGCATCGAAACGTCTCCCGTCAAACAATACCTGCAATTGATCCTTTTTGCACCCAGAGCTAGAAAATATGACTATTTGACAATCTACAGATTTTAAGCATTTTGTATTTAATAAATATTCGAGGTATGTTAGTCTGATTATGTGTCGGATATATTGAGCAGCAACACCTGACGAACACGGGAAACACTTTAAATTGTATTTGTGGCAGCAAGCAACGTCGGTCTACAGTCCCCTTAAATTTGGGGATTTATGAATAAAGTCTGGCTGGATGCTCTTTTAGATTGTATGATTGGTGGAAAACTACTTTAAAATGGTGAAATGGCAGTCTGCTTGGTCACGTGATGACCCGGGAGAACTTAAACATGTAACCAAGACAAAATATTTGTTTTTAACTACCGATCATCAGCACCGACCCCCAGTCAGCTCACCCTGAGCCCTGCTATGTAGCTAGTAGGCAAGATTTTTGCTTCTCTTTAAAAACTGCAGTGTCTACCATGCTGCGGAGGAAAAAACGAGACAACCTGCATCACTTTACCTCAAAAGACGAGCAGCAGTAGCACATTTTAGGCAGAGTTATAGTATGTTGAAACATTTGATGATAGACTTGCCTCTAATCCGGCTACAAACGTGTTGCTGAAATGTAAAAATCACAGCAGTGACACTCTTCGCTCTTGTCTTGATTTAGTTTTTGCACCACAGGCATCTTGTTTGGAGGTGTGCGCGTTTGGGAGCAGACCAACGTGCCAAGGGAATTTCAAAATAAATGCACGTCTTAAAGATGATGAATGATGTCTGATCTATGTTTTCATTTTGCATCGATGCTATTGGCTCATTAATCATTTAATCGATGTATCTTTACACCCCCAGTAGAGAGCACAGAGCTGCCAGACCGGACAAGAAGGGCCTAGCCTCACGAAAAAAAGAAAATATTTGAACATAGCGTGGTTGTGGTGGTTGCTTGCCATATAGTCTATAGTGCAGTTTTGTGACTAGTGTAGCCTACTGCTGGATTCACGACAGTGCTACGCCTGATGCACAGCTATTTGCTTATTAATATTACTGACAACTTTATGCATTTTATCTGTCTTCAATATAAAGTGCTGTATCAGATCTATCTTTCCATTTCACTACAAGTGCATCTTTCAAAACATGAAAAAAATCTACTTTATTTCTACATTAAATTGCTCATTTATTGCAACACTGTGCGTAAATACAACTCGCAAAATCTCAATTGATCATTTCATTATTGATTAAGTCCTTAGACCAATTACACAACATTTTTGCAATAGAGTGGTATGCAAGCAAATGTATTTAAATCCAATTGAAATCAGTCAGCTTTGCAAATTTAATTCTCAACTGCAAAAAAAGTGCGGTAACGTTTTATTTCCCCCTCAAATTAAGACTAACATCAGTGATTGTTAAGATAGAGGAGTGCTTTTTTTCTTCTTGCAGCTCTTCCCACCACAAAATAAAAAAAGCAAGAGGCAACACTGTGGTCTTTATCAATTTAAGACCATCTACCTTTTCCTCTGCTCTCTCCTGTGCACTCAGTGGTGCTTGGCTGTCATGCAGGTGGATGATAATAATATAAGGGTGGTGTAGAGCTTCCAGACAGGAGATGGTGCCAGATAAGAAGACAGGCCCTCTCAGGGAGGTAAGGAAGCCCCCCCAGGAGCCAGCAGGTTAGTCAGTGAGCTTTAGAGGAAGGTACTATAGATATAAATGATTGCAAATATCTAATTTCCCCATATTTTATCATACTAGATCATTGCAATACTTTAAATGATGCCACTGAGTTGCTGTTAATTCGTTGCAGCCCACAGTATAAACTCCGGATTCAACATTTGTTTACGTACTAATGCTCAGCGGCGTGAAACTGCATTTACGTGGAAACAGGCTCTAGAGATGTCATTTTTCACCAAGTTATCATCAGGTCATCTGTGCTTGTGACAGGCAGAGTCTTTCTCGTGTAGGATTAATCTCAGGCTAGAAGCTAAAACAAAAAAAGAAAAATCTACACAGTGACACATACACTGTTCATTAGATTAAGACATTCAATCATTTGTGTAAGCTCAATAAGGGATAGAAAAGAAATAGAAATATTGATTCACAAAGCAACATTATGGTGCAGCTGAAGCATTTAAGGAATATTATGCTTAAATCTCAATGTGTGGCCCACTGTTAAATAAACTATTGAGTATCTGTTATATGAATGAATGAATGCCACCATCATTTTGGTGCACTCTGAGAGCAAAATTAAGAGGTTATATATAACAGTAAAAAACAAAAGAAGCCTGTATCCTCTCGTTGCAGCTTCTTAAATGAGTCCTCTGTGATACTAAACTGATTAACTTTGGGTTGTGAGCTGACATTTTTAGGTAGGAAACATTTTAAGGAAATAGTTTTCACCCATTATCTCACATTTTTACGACCAAACAAGCAAGCAATCCATAAAATAAGGGAGAGATTAACCTATAAGGAAAGTAATTGTTAGTTTGCAGCCCTTAAGACTGTTTATAAAGCTCTTAATTCAGTCATCTTGATTTCATCGATCTGATATAACGCTGCAAACTATAATTAAAACAGTATGAGCCCACCGGTGTACACTGAGAAAGGTTTATCCCTGTTAAATATTTATATGACATAACACTGATAGTTAGATTTGCCTGTATTCACTGGATTTTAAACCTTTTTTTTTTGTAAGGATTGCAAAAACTCTCCTTTTCTCTTTTCAACTTTCACTAAGACAGCTTTGTTTGGTGTTCTGTGTGTCCTGCAAAATGTAAGCTTATTGCACTTTCAAGACTCAGCCCAATCACTATTGTATTTTTCACAGCCTAATACAAGAGCTGAGTGTAGCTTAAATAACAGTTTATAAAGCTGTCGGAAAATTGATGGTGTGGACAATACGGGTGACATATTACAGGCTGACAGAAATCAAATTCCATAAAAGTGAAATTGAAAACCCCTTCGCGAGGCGGCCTTGCTGCTGAGTAGACAGCTCGTTTTAAAGTTTTCAGAGGACTGGAGAGAGCCAGAGCCGCGTGTTGCAGCTCAATGTTTTTAGATCAGGCCGTGGAGCCGGGAAACATTACTGATTCTCTTTCACAAATTTTTTTTTTTCTATGTTTCTTCCTGGCAGATTAGGTCGTTAAAGTCTTACCCTGTAAAGATTTGATGTGTGATTAAGGATTATCAATCAGTCTTTATTTATATAGTGCCAAATCACAACAAAAGTTATCTCAAGGCACTTTTCATATAGAGCAGGTGTAGACCGTACTCATTTAATTTAATTTAAAGAGACTCAACATTCCCACATGAGTAAGCACTTGGCGACAGTGGCGAGGAAAAACTCCCCTTTAAACAGGAAGAAACCTCAAGCAGAACCGGGCTCTAGGTGGGCGGCCATCTGCCTGGACCAGTTGAGAGAGTGAGGGAGAACAGGGAGAAAGAAGAGAGGAGGGAAAGAATAGAGAGTACAGCTAAACATGAGTGAATGGGGTGATTCAGTTAGTTAATGTTTGAGGATTGAAAATCTAGAAAAGGAAAGTCATTCAAACTTTCAGAGAGTTCATTAGTATATTTATCAGTATTACTGGGATTATAATGCTTGGATACTCTAAGTAAATGAAGACTAGAGTATCTTAGTTGACAATTAATCTGTAAATATTTGATAATTGATTCTTTAAGGTCTTTTTTAAAGAAAAAATACAAATATTTTCTAGTTTAAGCTCCTTAAGTGTGAATATTTCCTGAAATTGAATCATCTATTAATATTGGAAGCTGAACATCTTTGAGTTATGGACTGTCGGCAATAACTCAACGTCAAAACAAGACATTTTAGGCTGTATGTTTGACTTTGGGGAACAGATACACCAGCAACTAAGTAAATTAGTTGCAGCCCTGATGAAGACTGTGGTGTAGATTTAAAAATGGGAGTCATATTTCTGTAACTAATTTTTAGCTTCAAGGACATAGTAACATATGAAGTCATGGACCTGCTTCAAGAGTTATAACTTGTATTATTTTGTTGATGATTTCACCTTGAGTGCGTTCCTCAAGAGTAAGAATTTTTTGCAAACAATAAATGACCAACAAAGTGAGAGAAGGCTCATAGGAGGATTTAGCCAAATGTAATGTCATGAAAACCTGACCGAAAAATCGAGAGAAACACTTTGACTCCCACCAGGAATCAAATGTTGTCGATAAATGCAGCATATTCAGACAATTCTTCCTCCCTAGTGTTTATAAAAAAAGGTTGTTGGTTCAATTCCTGGCTCTTCCAGTCTGCATGTCGATGTTTAACTTAATTGCTCCCGATGGCTGCACCTATACGTGTGAATGTGTGTGAATGGGTGAATGTGACATGTAGTGTAAACGCGCTCTGAGTGGTCAAAAAGACTGGAAAAGTGCTATATAAGTACAGTCCATTTACTATTTACCATTTAAAAGTATCTGTTTTTGTCTTTCTGTATGAAGCAGATGCCCCACAGTGACGGCCGCCTGTCGGGCCACAACGTGTCCTCTCAGTACCGCATGCACTCCTACTACCCAGCAGCCACCTACCTCACCCAGGGCCTGGGCTCCACCACCTGTGTGCCACCGCTCTTCACCCTGGAGGACAACAACAATAGCAACAACAACTGCTCCGAGACTATGGCGGCATGTGAGTGAAACACACACATACACACACACACACACACACACACACAGAGAGAGAGAGAGAGAGAGAGAGACACATGCACACACTTCTCAGGGCCCATAAAGTTTTACCCAGACTTCATCAACAGTGTGGTAAAGTACATTCAAGGGAGGTCTGCACTCGAGTCAAGAGTGTCATAAAATTTACAAGACAAAATTAGTCTAAAGTGACGCTTTTTTTTTCTTTTATTACACTTTTCTTTTTACTATTTACTTTATTTTAGGTATGTGGGACATCTTCCATCTTCAACTTCTAGCCTACAAGTGAAATAAATGAATCAAAAGTTAGATTGCCTCACTTTTAATGTTTAAAGCAAAACTACAGAAAGGTAAGTCATATTATGTGCAGTCATTTATCCGTAACCATCATCCTCATTTAACAGTCATAAATGTAAATATTAAAAACACACATCTACGGACTGTAATTTATAGCCATCGCACAAAGTTTTTTCAAATAACCACAAAACTGACAAAGAGCTGACAGTGCTGCTCTGTTTCTTTTCATGTTGTTTTAAAGATGAAGCAGATCTGATCTCTGATTTCAGAGCCTGCAGCAGTAAAAAAAAAAAATTTTGGCACTATTCACTTTTTTCCCCCCCAGATGTGAATCTATCAGCTAAGCATGGCAGTTGACCTCAGTTTCTGCCTTTCTCGGTAGCTATGAATGTGGGCGAATGAAATTGTGTGTAATGCTGAAAAATGTTCGGTAAAGCATTTGCAGTACTTAGCGAAGAATGCATGCACAATGAGAACGAGATAAGAGGGAAGATCCAGCTCAGTGCAGCAGGCGATCGGGGAGCGATACAGGGGCTGATTGGCGTGCTTGCTCAGACTGAACACTGCTGGAAATGAGAAAGCAAAGATTTTTTAAAATACTTCCTCTTTAGGCTTCATTTTATTTCTTTTTAGCGTATTTCAGGAAGGATGAGTAAGTTCTACATTGCCGTCGCTTCTTAGGTGCAGATTGCAAGTTGTGGCAGCGTATTGGTTCATAAGTAGTTGTCACTCATAAATACCTGATTTGTGAGTTTTCAAGGGCTCCTGCATGCTCATTTATGGGCTGCAAGTATGACAACTATTCTGTTGGATGAGAATCGAGAGGCGGTTCCAGTTTATTACCGGTTCCAAATTGTCCGAACCATCACGATCATATAGCTCCGAGCTGATCGATTCCTCTTATTGATGCCCAGCTGTGTGGTGTTGACAGAACGCCAAAGTTATCTTCAGCAGCAACCATTTATAGACTACACTCGAGCTAAGCTCCTAACTCCCACATCTATCTGAATATAAGTTTACATGGAACAAGTAGCATTTATATCTGGTCCTGTTTCTATCTCAGTGGGGGGATTTTTGTGTAAAAGTTTTATTTGTGTAAAATCAAGCTTTATTTCTTTCCTAACAAATAGGGGTGAGAATCACCAGAAGCTCCACGATACGATATTATCACGATACTTGTGTCATGATACAATATTATTGCAATTTAAAATATATTGCGATATGCTGCGATATATTGCAATTCATTACCTTTTTTCAACTGCTAATTATGTCCCCAAATGAAAACTTCCTGCTGCACGCCGACTGCCACCAAAGCTATCTAGTGGACTGAAAAAGCAATTGACTGTATTATTCTAGTACCGAAAACTTATATTTTCATTTGCAATTAATATGATAAAAGATCGATACTTGGCGTCTGTGTATCGATACAATATTGCCACGCAAAATATCGCGATACTATGCTGTATGGATTTTTTCCCCCAAATGTTACTAACAGAGCAACTCTGTCTGGTGTTGAATAGGTTGTGGCGGCCCTGTTAATTAGGAGAACTTGCCACATCCACCAGTTTTCTCGTATTTTTGCTTAGTTATGAACAAACTGTACGTGTGGTGCAGTCCTATCGTATCAGTCTCGACAAGCAACCAGTTTAGGCCATGATATTATCATTTAAATTGGCAATTGAAACTATGATATAATTCCAGTTTACAGTACATTAACGCCTGAAACTTTAAAGCCTATTCACAGTGACTTTTCAACAATGCAAACTGACTATTTTTTCATTACTTATCATTTAATTAAAATGTAGGTGATTGAGGTTATAGTTTGACTCCCCTAGCGAGACTTTTTTGTTTTGTTTGGCATCCATTTTCATGTCAAACAAAGCCGAGACAGCATACATGGCACGGGTAATTTCGTCCCATTATTTGGCTTTCTTTTGGGACCTTTAATTCCACCACTTACACTACTAAATTATTAGTTATTATGAATAAAAGCTAATTTTTGTTCTCTATGCTGTTTGGACCTGAATGTGAGTGAAGGGTGAAGAGATTTTTGTCTCTGTATAATCTGTAAATATCTTTTTATAATCCTGCATCCACGTGAAAATAGCAAAACTCAAACTTTAGGGACAAATACAGAAGTCTGCCACTCATCTTTGTTTCTTACACACCTCCGACTGGAACAAAGAGCTCATTTGTTTAGGGATTAAAAAGGTGGAAGTGGCCTATAACACAGCCGTATTGTATTATTACTCATTTATAAAGGATATACGGGGGAAAGTGTCATTTGTGCGGAATCAACATCCTTCTTTCAGTGAATTAGACCCCCTGACACCACCATCACCGTTCTTAAGACCCCCGCATCTCTCCTGTATTTGTTTTTGACTTTCACCTGTCCGTTTCCTGTGAGGGTCCCACGTCAGCCTCCTCCTGCTGTGAATCGCCATGCTCCATTACAAGACAATAACGCTCTCAGCGGGTGGTCCCACATTTGGTGGCAACTACTATACCAGGAGAAACAAACCTCCCCAACTCATTGCGTCTTTCTTTTTTTTTTGGCTTGTGACCCCTTAAAAGAAAGCATTATCTATTTGCAACCCCTGTTTTATACATATATGCAATCAAACAATGCTTTTCCATTTTAGATGTTTTATTTGAATACTTTTAGAGGCACTGAGTGATACATACATCTTGAATTTCACTACAGAGAAGCAACTATTAGAGAAATAGTAGAAAAAGTTTTTGCAGTTAAAATATATTTCTTCTGAGGCTTATGAGCAGAAGCAGGAATACAGTTTTACTTTACTTTCTTCATGTTTTGTCATGATTTTCTTCAAGATAATACTTATTGTAATCAATCGGGCACTGGTGAGGTAGTTTCTCTGTTTCCTGACAGTGTTGACAATGCTGACCCACAAGTTTATGTGCTCATTTATCACATAAGGGCATCACTTTTTCTACAAGTGGAGAAAAAGTAAAGAAAAGAAAAAGTAAAGAAAGGAAACTAACAAGTGGTAAGTAGAGACATCTGCTTCAGACACAAAACTTCTAGAGTGACCAACGATTGCTCTTTTGTCTGCACCTCAACTCTTTCACTTAGTTGCACAATAACTGGAAGTATAACTGTGTGATAGTTAAAGTGAGAAAGGATACGTCCAAGTTTTTTTGTTTTTTTTTAAAGTAATGATGAAAATCAGCTTGTACTCACTTCACATCACTTGAGTCTGGATTCAAATCCCCCCTCAGCTCTCTCAGATCTTCAACAAATCCTCTGTGGGTGAGCAGCAGCTGCAGAGACGGGTCATTTGTGGTGAAAGCTCTGTGTGTGTTTTAGGAAGTGCATGAAATCTCTGTCAAGATAGATAGATAGATAGATAGATAGATAGATAGATAGATAGATAGATAGATAGATAGATAGATAGATAGATAGTCACTTTATTGGTCCAGCAGCTCAATATGAGCATAAAAGTAATAAAGCAACAAACAGACAGTAAAGGTATAAGAGTAAATCTAAAGCCAGTAGTCAATAGGGTTGATTATAAAGTGCAAGATAAAAAGCATATGTAATATCTTAAAATAAATAAGGATACTAAAATTAAGTTAATAAAACATTGTACTGGTTAAAAGTGGAGCAACACTTTTATATCTCATGTTATACAGAGCTGAGAGAGAAGGTTTGTTGGTGGGAGATTGTGTTGCAGTAATTCATGAGATTTGATTCATTTTACTGTCAAAGAGCCAGTTTAAACACTACAACGTGCTGTCAAATCCAGTGTGTGGGTGTGTGTCGTATCTAAATAGAGTGGAGGCTTCCACTGACTGAATAATAATATTAATGATATAAATAATAATGCATTTTATTTATAGGTGCCTTTCAAATCACTCAAGGACACCTTACAAAACACACAATAAAAAACAAAACAGTGCATCAAACATCATAAAATCAGCAAACCAGAGAAATAAAATATTAGATTAGTACAATAGATTTTTATAAACCCTGTTTTTTAAGAGCCTCTTTGTCTAAGATGATGTTTGTGAAACATTAGTGACAGTTGTTTTGTGAGCAAGTCGCAGCAGTCTCAGACTGGAGCCTTTATGTCAGCTGTCACATAGAGTTATAAGCCTGTTGTTCTCTTCAGCTTCATATGATCATTTTTTAAATAGTTTATGAAGCTTTTCTCTCAGTAATTTCATTTTCATTCATGTCACATTAACTTTAGCTGCAGTACATGTTTAATTTCTCTTCTCCACAGTTTTAATTGCAGTATCACCAAATTAACAAGCACCTTAACCCTTCATAGGGCATTAATTGAAATACTTGGAAATTCAAAATTGCAACCCTAGAGAGTAATTGGGGGAGTATTACGTGACTTTTTTTTGGTTGCTTTTGTGACTTTTATGTTGCAAATCAAGGTCAATGAAGTTACCATATATGGTTCCTTGTCGCTCTAGGGTAAAACATTTTCCAAAAAGTCTATATATAAAAAATCCACATGGTTCTACAACCTCACAGAGGGTTAGGGTTAGGGCTATTTTGGATGTTTACAGAACTTACAACATATAGTTATTCACCCGATAAAGGGTTAAAGTAAAGACAATAGGAGAAGCAACAGAATCATGCCCTAGTATATCAAAAATTCAGCTACATCTCCTTGTAATCCTGGACTTTGACTGAACATGTCGTGCAGCTCCGGATCCGACCAGGAGGAGGAAATAGCTACGAGCCCTAAACCTACCTGCCCTCCCCTCTTCTACCTGGCTGCCAAACAGCGCCCCATCAGATTTATCTCCCTCCCAGCAGAGGACTAATCAGTTGGCCAAATACAGAGATCCAAATAACCTTCAGGAGTGCCACGCTGTCCTTTCCCCTCCTCGCTTCGCCTCGCTCCCCCTCCACTCTGCCTCCTCCCCTCCACCCCAACACCCACACCACCCCCCTCCGCAGGCCCCGCTGTCTCCGCAAAATTGCCTTCTGGAGTTAGTGAGCGGGAACAGTTAAGATTTACAAACAATGATGAAGCTTGTCATGCGTCTTTCTCCATCCGTCACGGCGGGCCGGGCGGAGCTGTGGGGAGAGCCGTCCTGGTGTTCTTCATAAAAGCCAGCTCTCTGTGAAATACGCCCCCGGTCGGCCTGTTTACTGCCCCGCGCTCGTCAGCAGCCCCGCCGCCGTAAATCGCCAAGCGGGAGGTGACAGCGCAGTCCATCAAACTCCCACCACCACCACCTCGCTCTCGCTGCCCTCCCAACATCTCACCTCATACTGTCCCCCTCCCCACCTCCTCCTCCTCCTCCTCCCTTCCCCTCTTCCCCTCCATATACTATATACACACACACAGAAACACACACACTCACACTTGTTTCTCAACAAACACTCAGCCCGCTTCTTCACCACCGGGATCCAACAACCGGGGAGGCTCTTAGATGAGCTGCCTCCAAAGAGTTATGGCTGTTTCAGTCTTACAGAAGACAGCTTCAAGCCGAGTTTGTCAATGTTTATGTTCCTTCTTTCGTTTTTGTCCTTGTCTAGACTTTTTATTTTTCTTCTTTTTTTCCTTTTTTTTTTTTTTTTTAAATTCAAAAGTGCCTGAAGTTTGCAAACTGTCTACCACCGCAGCAACTTTTCCTTTCACGTTTTTTTTTTCTAACTTATTCTGAGAACAAGATTTATACTAAGTCAGACCTTGAAATCGAACGCCGCCGAGCTGGCTATACGTTTGTCTGTTTTTGTTATATTGGTGTCAGCACTGAGCGTACAGTAATTTAAATGCAAATCAGATTGTTGAGGTATTGCAGATGTTAATCCTGCTAATCGATAGACCCGTGTGAGCCCATTAAGTTAGAAATCCATTACTATCTTTCTAGATGATATTCTATTGATTTTCCCCCCGCTTCAATCTATAGTGTACTGTACACGAAAGTGAGTTACTGCGTATAAAGTCTGTCGTTTCAGGTTCTCAGCCTCCTCTGGGAAAAAAAAGCATAAAAAAGAACATAGAGAGATTGGCTTCAGTAAGTTTCTTTGTTTCGTGTGTAAAATGGGTTTTACCTGCTTTCAGATCAGATTACTTTAAACTTGCTCACACCCACGCAAACTCTCACTCACTCTCTCACTCTCTCTCTCTCTCTCTCTCTCTCTCTCTTTTTCTCTCTCTCTCTCTCACAAACACACAACGACACATACACACTTATGGCCCCAAGCTCATTCTGGAGATGTCAAAAAGAAAAAAGAAAACAGGGGGCTGCTCTCGCTCTTTTTGGATTTATTAAACCTGAAACAAATCTGTGCTTCTAACTGAGGTGACCTTTTCATAGGAAGTGCTGTTTCATGTCATGTAGCAGCCAGAGTTCATTTCCTTTTGGTCACTGACGTACTGACGACATCGCTCACCTCAGCACATGCACTCCGTGTTGTTTCATTACCTGAGAAAAAAAAGGCAATGACTAGAAAACAGACTGCAGGTGTGAAATATGGTGTAATGTTTTCATCTTGACACGTTTCTTACCACTAAAATCATTTATTTGTTGTAGCTCTATTCTTCTATCAAGCATATATTATATAATAAATGTAATTTCAACATGTAGTTAAGACCTGATTAACAGTGAATATAGGTTATATGCTTACTTGAAAATTACTTTTTTAAACAAATTTGAGTTTTAATCTCTCAGTGTGAATGTTGTACAGGAAACAGAATGCAATATGTGTGTGTGATCTAGAAAAACAAAGATAATGCACTAAACCACTTCAACTTAACCTGAAATTAGAGTTTTTTGTAATTCATAAAGTGATAGTGGCAAAAGTTAACAAACAAATACTTTCTTAGGTACATTTCCGTCAATTTAGATACATTTAGTACTTTGCATTGAATTGTTAACACCACACACACAAGAAAATAACTTCTAAATAACTAATAATCCCTAAAAAGTATCCTAATATTCTTACATTATTTTAGCAGAAGCTCGCCTGTATCCAAACTGTGAGTAAGAGCCAGCCACACAGAAAGTGACTCCACTGGGGCCCCGTGAGGCCCTGGAGGGCTTCATTGAATCTGTATCTGATTGAGTGTCTCTTCAGGCTCTGGCTCTTAGACCACAGAGGACGTTTCCACTGTAACTGTCAGGTTGTCTTCCCCACCCTGCTGTGCCGCTAAGTGCTGATAGCCTGCAGGGCTGTGGACGGACTAAATACCAGTGTAATTGTCTGCTCAGGGCACAAGCACCGCTGTAATATGTTGTACAACACCACCATTAACACAGGCCTGGGGCTGTGGAGACATTAAATGGCCAGGGCTGTGTAGTTTATGTCCTCTTCTCCTCACTCTCTCTCTTTCTCTCTTTCTCTCTCACTTACACACTAACACACACTCTCACACTGTCCGGCGTCAAGTTGCCTACAGGTAAAGAAATTAAACGTGACTTCTTTACGTCCACTCTACATAATGCTCTTTCCTTTAGAGCAATATATTAGAACCTGCAACGATTAATCAATTAGTTGCCAATTTTTAAATTAATTGATAACAATTTTGATAATTAATTCATCATTTTGAGTCATTTTTTAAAGACAAATAAGCCCAAACTCTGATTTCCTCTTCTCAAATGTGAATATTTTCTGGTTTCTTTAGTCTTATAGGAGAGTAAAACTGAATATCTTCGAGTTATGGACTATTTGGGGCAAAAAAAACATTTAAAGATGTCATCTTGGGCTCTGGGAAACAGTGATGGACATTTTCCATTTCATTTTTTGTGTAGAGGTCACGGTAGTTAGTACTATAGTAGTTGTAGTCCTGTAATGTATAATCATCTATAGTGTTATTTTGATGTTTTCGTACCTACAGAAGCTGTAGTGTTCCCCGTTTTGTGCCCCTCCAGCTTTACAGTTGTCAAATTAAGTTTATTTCACACTGCCTGACAATATTTTATTTATATTTTTCATATTTATAGTTCATGTTATTATTTTTTCTTTATTACATTTTCAGATTTGTGAAAACAACAACATTTCCACTTCAGGTAAATGAGAAAATATGTTGTTTATAATTTGGGTAAACCAATGCTTTAGTCACAGAATGAATATCCATATCGCATAAGGCATATTTAATCAGTATATAAAATGCTTCCAGGACGGATGACCTAATAATTATTTTCATTATTGATTCAGCTGATTAATTGTTCAGTTTATTAAAAGGTACAAAGTCAAGAAGTGAAAAACGTCGATCACAACTTCCCAGAACCTAAAGAGGTGTCCTTACATTGCTTGTTTTACCAGCCAACTGTCCAAAAACCAAAAACTAATTCCTTTACTGTCATTGTATGCATCATTATATCTAAATATATAAACATGACTGAAAACAATTAATAGATTATCCAAATAGTTAAATTTCCCAGTCATGAGACTAATAAAGGAATATCTTATCTTACCTTATCTTAGTTGCCAATTAATTTTCTTTCAATGGACTAATCGATTAATCGACTAATCAGAGCAGCTCTAAATGTTTCTATATAACTTGGATATGAACTCACTTTTCTCTTTAAACTCTGATAGGTGTTTGTCATTTCACTGATAACTGTATAAAACAAACTTGGTTAGTTACCTACCTAATCATGCTGTTGTCGTCACTTTCCATGTTTTGTTTAGTTGGGGGTTTTTTTTAGCAGTGGCGGCGGCTCGTCACCGTGGATTGACAAATGATGTAGCCTTGGCAGCTCTCTGAAACAGCTGAACGACTCGGATAAACACATTTGGCAGCTTTAGCACCCGCGGGAGGCGTCCTCCTTTCCATAGCAAATATATTTCACTCTTCCTGTGTCCTTTACTTTGGCATTTTTCTTACCCTGTCTGACTCACAATGAATCTCTTGTTTAAAACGCAATGATAGAAAAGTCCCGCAAATATTGATCGGCCCGCCTCAGCTCATTATTGCATATCCATAACTTCTGGACGGATCGTGTCAAAAAGCCCGACGATAGACTGACAGGTCATTTTGTGAGTTGATGGGGCACAGTAGCCGAGATGGAGATTTAGCATAGGGACGAAGGGTTGTGTCACGCCTCTCCGGCAGTCATCTTCACTGGGGACAGATTGGTTAACAATGCAGGAGCAAAGGTTTCTCTCTGCTTAATTAGCCTTTGACCCCGACACCGATGCCTTCTGTCAGCCTGTGTCGGCCCTCCACTCTCTTAAGCCTCCAAAGCAAACCAATAATGACCATTTAAGTGTTTTCTTGCCCCCCCTAGCCCCCTACCCCGACCCCCGGTAATGGCTGCATAAGAAACATCATTGCTTCGAACAACTGTCTCAACAGTTCTTCACGCGGGAGACGAGAATGAAAAATATGTGGATGATTTTTTTTACTGCACGTTTGATAAAATGAGGAGTCCTATTTATGGTAATGCAAAAAACTATTATTTGACTCTTTATTTAGCTCCCTGATCAAGGTGTTTGATGTGGCTTGAAATTAGTAGTAGCTCAGAATTCACTCCCAGGCTTTACTTTTAAGAGCAGTGGTCACAGTTCAGTGTCGGCACTTGTGGCATTTGGTTTCTCTAGCAGCAGCAGCAGTGATATTTCAGAAGGCTTAAAGCAACATGATGCAACTATTTCACCTTAAAATAACAGTTTCAAAGTCATTTTTTATGGTATGCTGACTTGTAATAGAGAGAATAACACCTTTTGGTGATTTACAGTCACATCGTCATCAACAGAGTTAAGTTACATATTGGCAGCCATCAAAACTGTATTGTATGTACGGAAATAAGATCAGCCAGAAGCACAGCGAGGGATGTTGCAACAGGAAAGAGTTGAGAGAGGGGGGAAAAAAGGAAATTGTGATTAAATACTCAAAAGGTCAGCACTGATACATTATAGCAGGGGTGTCAAACATATGGCCCAGGGGCCAGAATCCAGCCACTATTTTAGCTTATTTTCACTTACCATTCACAGTCAACGCTTCTGATCTTCTTCTCTTTTTTTTTCTTGCTTGGACACATTTTATCAGTATCTTTTATCAGGGTTACCCCAAGTTGGTTTATTACAGTAAATATATATTATATTGCGTATTATATATTATTTTATCGGTTATTATGCAATGTTTTACTGGTCTGGCCCACTTTGGATCAAATTGGAATTTGACACCCCTGTATTATAAGATTTGTTTACTTTTTCAGCATTTAATCAAAACCATAGGGGTTTTTTGGTTAGGGTAACATGTTCTGTCTTGTATCAGCATTTCCCTTTTTCTGCATTTAAACACGATCTTTTCCTAACAATGCTAATCCTAAAACACTTTTTGTTCCCTTAACTCTTAACCACACACAGTGGAAGAAGAGAGAAGTGTTTACGCCCAACATTTACTCCAACCTCCTTTGCTCTAAAGTGCTGTAAAAAAAGAAAAACCATAGCATCTCATGAACCATAAAAACATTGCAAGTGTAAGTAAATATAACCAGGAAGCAATTTCTTCCAAAATGTATTAGACAAAACCATTTGATCTGATATACAAACCTGACTTGTTGGAGACAAGGTTTGCAACTTCTGTGTTATAGATTTAAATGTTTTCAGTTTGGCTATATAGATAACGTAAAATTGTGCCCATTAGTTCATTCAGTGTTTGTACCTTAATGGAAACAAAAACTGATGCATTTGTTACAGCATCTTTTTAGTATTTCTGTGACTTTACTTTATATTGGTATCAGATATATCAGATATTGGTTACATCATATAAGCCTAACAGAGTTCAGACTCAAAAAAATAAAGTCTAACATGATCAATGATTCAAAACTTAGGGTGAAGGTTTGTGGTGTGAACATCAGTTGAGTGGCATGAGCCTCTCAGCACTCAGTATTTAAAGCCTGCCCGCCTGTCTGCTCTTTGACTGAGTTTTCTGGGTCATTAAGTTCTGCTACTGGCCTGATGATGAGGAACCAGACGCCCATATCGTTTCCAGAGAGGGCGTTTGAGATCGCCCACCTCTACAAGGGTCGTCCTCAGTTGGACACACATGGGACCTTCTCAAACTGGCCGTGGACATTTATTTATTTTATTTGTTTTAGACACTGCCCGTATCGTTTTAATGGGAGCCATTTCATCCCAGGCCAACCTTGTCATATGACAGGCAACTCTTCATTCCTAAGATTGAATTTTTATTCCCTTGATAATGGCTCCAGCTAAGTGCTTCTTTCCCCGGACGGCACTGACACATTCAGGAAGTGTTTTTTTTTTTTTTTTCATGTAACATGCAGCCTGCTGATGAAGACCATGAGCTGTTGTTGAAAACTCAGTGAAAAGCTAGTTAACGGACCTTGAGTTAAGATTATTGTGTCAAACTACTACCTGTATCCTAAGGTCAAAAATACATTTTCACTCTCAAAGTCACATTTTGTTTAAAACTTGCTACAGTGTACCATAAAAAACACTCCCACTAATGTCATTACCTATTAGTGACCAGTTATTAACATTATGTTTCCTTTAAAATGCGTAATAATTAAATTATAGTATAGTTTTCATACTCTATATGGCCAAAAGTATGTGGACACCCAATAATTACATACAATACATTACACCTATACATTATATGATTGTTGAACATGTCATTATAAAACCATGAGCATTAATCTGTATATTATCTTCCCAATTAATTTTTTGGTCTATAAAAACTCTGAAAACCAAAAAATGTCCCTCACCCAAATATATTCATTTGACAGTGTTCAACAGAACAAGGGTGAAGCTGCAGCCCTAATTGTTCATTTTGCTTTAAAAAATGATTGAGATTATGTCATCGGTCCTCAAAATATGACTGAAAAGAGTCACACACATCACTACAGTTTGATACACGCCCGCATGTGTGTGTTTACTTAAGTGTTATCTACCCCCATGACCCTTGTGTTCGATGGGGATGAGTGTAGAGTACGAAACACACAGTGAGAGCTTATCCCCGGTGGATCAGACTGAATTACCCTCTCCTCTCACATCTGGGCTTTTGTTCCCCTCTTTGGCAGCGGCAGGAATGATTGCACCTTCATTCACTCCCTCCCTTCGCTCTTTTAACAGGACAAGTGGGAGGTTAAAAAAGCTTCCTTTTGTTATTTCACACAAAGACTGTTTAATAGTTTGGATAGATAGATAGATAGATAGATAGATAGATAGATAGATAGATAGATAGATAGATAGATAGATAGATAGATAGATAGATAGATAGATAGATAGATAGATAGATAGATAGATAGATCCTTCACAGGAAATTGCTTGGTTTACAGCAGCTACATCTACACTTAAGACAGCCACATGTAACATCACATAAAAACACATCTCCACTTTTTTCCAAAACTAAAAAGTTATTACTAGAAATACCCAAAAGTTGTACTAATTAAACAAATTGATGTATATATGTAATAAATAACAATAAAATGTGTGCAAAAAGTGCCAGTAATGGAGCGCTACAGTATCTAAAAACGCCACACAATCTAAAATAAAACCACAGACATTACTTCAGCACATTAAACAGTCCTATGTCCTATTCAGCCTGAATTATAATAGGAAATTGGAGCTTTAATCTCTTTGACACTGTTCTTCAACATTTGCCCTAGTAACTTTGTACAGTGAGTCACTTTTCTGCTAACAGTTTTTGCTCCTTTTAAGTTTTCGTAACTCAACTCTGATTGGAAGTTTTAGTTAAAGAGGAAGATCTCTTGTGCCCCAACCCATTAATAGATGTTGAATGGGAGGAAAAGCAAAGAACTCACAGACGCTGTTGTAAAGCTGAGTGGTTAGAAGTATCTTCAGGAGCTTTGTTAGTCATTGAAGTGATTTCTTGATTGAGTCAGTGTCACAACAAGGGTACGATTGTAAGGCTTCTGTCGGAGAATAATGCATGCATTAAGTTAATAAGTTGTTATAAATAGGGGTAGGGGGAAAACTACTCTTAGAACAATTCACAAGAGTCAAAAATCTATTTTCTAAATGTTAGTTAATAACTTGATGTTGATGGAAAGAAAAAGGCGATTCACTGTAACAAAGAGGCAGCAGTTACAAACATTTTTTTTTTAATTTGATGACTAAATAATAACTTTTGCGATATGAACGTATGAAGTATTGTTAGGGAGTTTTCCATATTTAGAGTCTCAGAGTCGAACGTGGGCCTTGACGTCACAGTTAAGGCTACTATCATGTTGGCAGAGAGACATATCGACTCTCTCCTTGAGATGAAAGCAACTGTCTGGTGTTTTGCCGAAAGCAGAAGTCACTTTGATAACGGTGACGCAACATTACTGTGGCACCCAAGGTCAGAAGATACGACTGTCTGACTCCCTAAAACCTAAAGATGGGTAACTGTGTTTCCTTGTTTGTAGAATAATGAACCAATAGGCAAATTCCATAAGTCATCTTGCCAAATAGTGGAACCCCCCCCCGCATTGATGTACAGGAAATTAGGTTATAACTCATTTACAACCGTTAATTAATGGTTTATTAAGTGTTTACTAATTGATAACTCACTTACAAGCATTTATAAATCCTTATTGTGAAGTGGTACCAACTAATTGACAAAGAAACTTCATTTAGTTTTGGCACCAGCCTCATTAACAGGTGGGTGTTTGCTAATTGGTAAAACGTTTTTCCTTTCCAGCTGTTTCGGTGCTTTGACATTAATCTGTATTAAACAGGAGCGGCGAACAGTCGGACGCAGCGGAGGAACACGTGTACCGCCGCGTGTCATGATTTAACGTCCCCGGTAAAACTAACACGTCCAGTTGCTTTCAGCCTTTAATTACATCATAGATTTCCTGCTGATGAACAGGCAGAGAATTAACAGGGAAACAGGCTAATTCACAGCTGCTCTCCCCCACCGCACATGCTGTTATTGCTGTACAAGTAGACCGCCGAGGGGATAAAAGAAAGAGAGAGAGAGAGAGTGAGAGAGAGAGAGAGAGAGAGCTGGTTGCACTTAGCTACACAAACATTAGTAATAACGATTGGGCTGCCAGTTTGGAATTGGTGACAAACTGCAGACGGGCAAAAATTGGAGTCCGAAACCAATCAGGAAGTTAATGAGGAGAAAAATTACTCCTCTTTTTCTCCTCCCACCACTGCTGAGGAGGAGGAGAAGGAGAGAGAGAGAGAGAGAGAGAGAGATGGTGGAGGACGAGGGATGAGGAAGCGTTAGAGAGGACGATCAAATCAGAGGATTATGGAAAACACTGGACAGCAGCTCTCGCTTTAATATTTAATGTTGGCCTGATTAAACACGCACATAAGTGACAGTCCAGGATAAATAATCTAATAATCTATATTTTAACCCTAACCCATGTAAAAGGAAATGTTCTTGTCCTCACCTGGAGTGCTTTTACACATTTATCTGGGACTTATATCAATGGCGATGGTCAAATATCAAACAAATATTATAGATTTTATTACCGGTATATTTTGTTAGATGATAAAATGATATAAAATGTTACAATTGACATTTTCTTATCAATAAATCTGCCAAATATTCATTTTCATTCATAATTTGGTCTACATCACCCATCACAATTCCTCAAAGCCCTACTGAATCGAAGTGGTGTCTATCTAATCTCAGCATCTAAAATCCTAAAATATTCAATTAAAAACTGGATAATATATAAGTTAAAATCAGTTAATATTGAGAATTTAAGCTTCAAAAGTTACTTCAAAATATAAAATGATTACATTTCTTATGATTAACTAATTTATAAATTAACTGATTGATTCTACTTTCTAATTAAGTCACTTTGTATTTCTTTTACTTGATGAACAGCCATGATTACAGATTGAACTCATTAATAGCAAAACTGGGCTGTAGGTTTCTAATTGTTCATTTAATCATCTTTCATCATATGATACCAGATTTGTATAATTCTCCTCCACATTTTAGACTTTATTAGACATTTTTTATTCTCATAAGGCTGCCGGCATTTAAAGTAGTAAACTGTGATAACACTTATTCCTGACATTATTATTAATTAATTCATTCATTCATTCATTGATAAAATATTCAGCAATCAGTATGAACAGGAGGAATGATTACAGCAAGAAAAACATGTTTCAATGTTCATTTGGGCTCCTGACAGACTTGAAAAAAATAGCTTTTTGTAAGTGATGGGGGCCAAAATCCACAGTGAGTCCACACAATCATTAGTGCAAAAATGCATTTGAAAGTTCATCAGAAGCTCATATATGAGTTAGTCATATCAAGTGGATATCTGCCACATTTACAATCTTTTTAGCATCAAATTCTCCCTTTTTGTGTTTCCTGTTGAGTTATGGTGGAAGTATAGTAACAAAAAGAGGGACTTTGGCACTAAAAAGACGTTGAACGGTTTCTACTTGATTTGACTCATTTGAACGACTGAAGCTTCATATTAACTTCAGATAAACTTTTAAATAGGCTACATTTTCACACAGAAGGAGGACTGTGGATTTTGACCCCTATCACTGACATTGTAACTGCATTACAGCAAGAAAATAAGGTTTCAGTTTTCATTTGGGCTCCTGACTTGTTTCATGATAGACTTGAAAAACTGTGAACTTGTCCTTTAAACATATGTCACATTTGAAAGTCTGTCTGTACAAATTAAACAGACTCCCGTCGACCTCACAGCGTCGTTATTATAGTGTGCAGTCGCTGTAGAACGAGTGTACGCAGCTCTCACGTTAACTGTAATACGTTTGTTTTGTGTTCGCTGTCTTTCCATTTGCTGACTGATTCAATTTGCTGTAAATCCTGAGCTTTGGTGCGAATCACTTCACTGTACGCTCATATTTATATCAGATGAACACAGCACATGAATACAGAGAGGACTATTTATCCTGAAGTGCTGATGATACCACTCTCCTGGTTTTTTTTTTTTTGTCTGTCTCACAACAGTATTACTCTTCTCCCTTTTTTATTTACACGCCTTACAGTATGTGGACATTTTTATTCTACGCGCACCGCCGCCGTACTGTCGATCTATCCTGGAGGTAATATGAATTTATCATATTTACGACTTTGAGGAGTATCCAAGAAAAAGATTTGCAGCTCGATACCTGTGCAAGAGTTGAGGTTTACCTTCTCTTCGAATACATAAACATACATTACTGGAGGGAGACAACAATTTAAGGTTTTCAATTAAGTTTTTTTCATAACTCTGATAAGGACTCGACTGATACTAGATGTTGAGGCCAATACCAATACTGATATTAGAGAGTAAAACAATTCTGTGCATAATGTTGCTATTATTTTACTACATTTTTTAGTAGTAGAGTTAATCTGACAAATCTGTTTGAAGAGGTGAACATGACCTCTAAGAAATTATAACAAGCATTAATAAACCTGAATGATGTTGCAGGATTTCTGGGTAATGAAGTTTTCCTACTCTGTTGCTGCCTAAAATACAACATAAGGTCACCTACAGCTTAAGTAAATCAGTATATTTGCACTTCACGCAGTATTATCAAGTAATTTAGAGCTGCAACTATTCTGATAATTGATAAATCACTTTCAGTAATTCTTTTAAGGAAAAAACCTGGTTCCACTTCTTTAAACGTAAATATTTTCTATGATATTAAACTAATATATTTGGGTTTATTGACTTTGTTTGGATAAAAACAAAACATTTGACATTGATTTCACATTTTTCACTATTTTCTGACATATTATAAACAAAATTATCTATTGATTAATGGCTAAAATAGTCAACAGATTACTTGATAATGAAAATAATCGTTACTCTCAGAGCGTCCTTCATCGTTTCGGCTAACGTGCTCAGCTGGTGTCTGATTAGGACTTATCAGGTGTTTTTGTTTTTTTGTCCCTGCAGCTTTCTCACCCAGCAGCATCTCCGCTGGCCACGACACCATGAGCTGCCGGTCCATCAGCTCTCTGGTTAACTCTGATGCCAAAGCTGAATGTGAGGTTAGCAACGAGACGCCCAACTTCACCGTCAACTCCATCATCGACGGCGATGCCACCAAATAAAGAAGCTAAGGATGACGTGATGCAACAAAAGCATTGTTAAAATTGTTCAGAGAAAACTTTTATAGTTCAATGTTGCTGCAGGTTTCTTTGATGTTTCTGTTCAGGAGGCACAAAAATATACAGTTTATATTAGCAGAAATTAAGAATACAAGGTTTTTTTTAAAGTGTTAGTTCATTTTTTTAGCCTCAAAGCTGTTAAATCTTTTGTTGAATGCAGTTCACCAGAACAGGAAGTGCCTTTAAAAGTAAGTTCAAGTTCACAAATCACGACGTGCACATTTTAGAGAAGCACTCAAGTTATTTGTCTCTTTTTCTTCTTTTTCGTTAAACGTACGATCAGATTGTTTAAAGCGAGCGTTTCACTGCCCTCTTCGGTTCAAAGTCTGATCACACCCGACGTCACTGCAGCTGTAACTACGTCCACCAGTGATGTCACAACTTACTGACGCCCCCTGCGGTACACGTCTACGTCACTGCAGTGTCGAGAGAAGTTAAAATGAACGTGTAAAGTTACTCTTGAATCAACAGTATTTAAATGACTTTATTTCAGTGTGCAGTTGGACTTCTATTTTAAACATAGTAATTAAAATTAGAGCCCGACCAATACTGGATGTTTGAAGCTGATGCCAATGCCGTTATTCGGAAATTAAAAAGTTCCAATATCGATATATTGGCAGATAACGTTGTATGCACAGAATATATACATAAACACAAGATATGTAATGGAAGCATAATATTTTACAGTTTATGTAATTTTTATAAAATGACATCAGTGCACTGAAACTATAAACTTCACTGGGGAATTTAATATATATATATATTAAATTGAATTAGGAAAAAGGATTAATTATACTTAAAATATTGAGAAAACAAATACCGCCACACATTGAACATCACAAACACAGATACCGATATATCTGTGATAGGCCAATATCGGACGATAATATCGGTAGAGCGATATATTGATCGGGCTCTAATTACAATGCTGTTGAAACAACTATTAGAATAGTGGTCTCCAACCCTGCGCCTGGAGAGCTACTGCCATGCATGTTTTAGGTATCTCCCCACTCTTAACACACCTGATTCTGATTATTAACTCGTTACCAAGCCCATTGACGAGCTTCAGCTGCTTGATAAGGAGTTAATTATTAGAATCAGGTGTTTTAGAGTGGGGAGATACCTAAAACATGCAGGGCAGTAGCTCTCCAGGAGCATGGTTGGAGACCGCTGAGTTAGATCAACCTAGATTTCTTAATCTATATTCATGATTATTGGTCTTTTTTTTTAACGTTTTTTATAACGGTGCCTTATTTGTTAAAGAATCGTGAAAAAGAAAAGTACAAAACGTTCATTTTATAGTTGAAAATAACCTTATAAGTGCACTATGGCGGAAAAACTATGTAACTGAGGCATTAAATGACCTCTAAACTACTTTTACCTACCTTAACCAAATTTATGCCAGACACAGCTGGGAATTTACCTTAAACTGCAATCAGATAATTTTGGGAAAAGTTTACAAGTTTCGAAGATACCAGAGCAGCATTTCAATTCATTTCAGTTCGTTTCTGGTATAAATTTAATGTGTCAGTGAGTTAAAGTTCAGAGTCAAGAGCATCTCAGACAGATTTCACCACCACGTGAGATCTCCTCTGTGGACGACGTGCGACTCGAGCGTCAGCGGGGTTTAGACATGAATCATGTTTCCCTCTGACGTGTTGGCATGTGATGAGCACCAGCTGCTTATTTATAGCGCACTGATCCAGCACCGTCGTTTATTCCAGAAAATGTGCAAGTCTATTATATATTTTTTAACTAGTCATGCCTGGAGCCTCGTCTTACACTAAGTTACGTATATTTCTGTTTTGGACTGTTATCTCGGGACAAGAATTTTGGGAAACTTGGACCATTTTTCACAATTTTTCTGATGTTATTGACCAAACAACTAATCGATTAATCAAGCGAATAAACAGCAGTTTAATCAAAGATACTAATTGTTAGTTGCAGCCTTAGTAATCTCAATTCTTTTGAGCCTTTTTACATTTTTAATAAAATACCTGTACATCAAGAGAAAACAGTAATTGCCCCAAAAACAACTTACTTATGATTGAATTAAAGTAATTCTGTGTTGCCCCCTTTTTAAGTTCTCTTATTTAAGTATTAAAGAGAAAAAACTGCTTATAAAAGATTTTCCCCAACTTTTCTGCCTTTGTAAAAGCTGACTTGTATACCACCGCCGTATACTGTATATTGTTTATGTTTTGTGTGCATTTATGTAGATTCATTTCGAATTGCACGCTTTGAAAGTGTTTATTTGTGTTTGTGTTTGTGAATAAGTAATTTGGAGTCTTGGAGTTTATGTCGCTACAAGTTTTAGGGAAATAAAAACGTTTCTCCAAGTGATGGAGTGTAAATGTGATGGTGTGCTAGGGCGAACAACAATATAAAACAGACAAAGAAAATTACTTGTATTTTCTTTTCTGCTGCGCTGTGGGAACATTCATTGGATTCTGCCCCATCTGTTGTAATCAATAACGTGACCATCTTGTTTTTTTATGAAACGCACTTACTCTTAATTTCATCCACCAGTGGTTTTAGAGAGAAGAATGTGGAGTTACCTATAAGGGCTTTGACATTATAAATCACCTCTTGAGACCAGTTTGTACAGCAGTATCGATTGATCCTGATATATCACAGAAATTTACTGTCACTTCTGTTTTCAATTAAAGATACAATCAGTCAGATAATGACTTAATTGGATTTTACAGAAGATTGAGTTTTATTGCCCTGTGCTTTACGAGTTTAGTTAAGGAAGGCCATTTTATCACGGTTGTCAGCGGCGACCGACTGCCGCTGCCTTGTCCTTCTGTAGCTGCTGCTGCTGCTGCCCCTGTGTACAGCGCAGTGGGGAGAAAAGTGTCACAGGATTGGTTTTCCTTGAGCTGCCTCCGCTTCCATGAATCACGCCCTCCCGTAATAGATAAAATCTGCTCGGATCCCACCGTGACACCTCTGGGTGGAGTGATGGCGGCTCGCTACAGACTGGAAGATGACGCTCTGAGTTTAGAGCTGGAGGAGTGAAAATGGAAAGTGTTGAGATGATTGTTAGATTACACACACACACACGTTCGAGTCAATTATGGGTTTTTTGTCCATGTGGTTTAGTCAAATTTAAAGGGGTTAAAATTAGAAAATAACTATATGAATAACTTGCACACATGCTTTTTTGTGGACCCAGCATAACATTTTTGCTTTTAATCCACTTTGAGAGAATATATTAGAGGATTATGGCCAAAATGTCTGAGTGGTGTAACCATAAAAACTTTGTACCAAATAATTCAACTTGCTTAAAAACACTAAATTCTCAATAAAACACCATATCAACTAGTTTGGCATGATCTTACATTATAACTTTTTATATTTAAATAAAGGTAATGGAATACAATTGTTCTAAATATTAAATGTAATCTGGGGAATCATGTCAATCAGGAACTATTTACATTGTATTTAAATGAAGTAATTATGAGTATAAGTCCACTTAAATACACTGTAGGTGGATAAAACATTTAATATGTATTATTCTTTTGTGGTTACACCATTTGACATTTTCAGGAGCATTCAGTCTTACTTTTGGTTAAAAAAAATGGTGCAAATATCATTTCAAATATCATAAAACCAACAAAAATACAAAATTTACATTGTAACAAACCTGATGCTGCTTTTAAGACCATTTTTAAAGATATTTTTGAATTGCTCATCTTGCCAACCCTTATTTGTCACTGACCCATTAATATCTGAGGATGTCTCTCTTAGTTAATTATAATTAATGATTTGGGTATCCTTGCTAAGTGTTCAGATTTGAAAAAATCTGAAATACACTCACTGGCCACATAATTAGGAACACCTGTGCAGTGTGAAAAGCACACAGCTCTGCCATTAATTCTACTTTTATGAAGTTTACACAGTTTCAGTTTTTGTAGACATTATCAGAAAGGTGATAATTTGACTTTGTTTTATTATTGAGGTCGTAGTGGAAGTGTACTAAAGTATATTATATTGAAAAGTGTTCCTAATTTTTTGACCCCCCTCATGTATGTTAAAGGAGTGGACAAAATATTGGGAACACTATTCATTATATAATAATTCATCATACTTTAAATATTGATATCCATAACATTGGAGCACTCTAAGAAATACAACCTTACATTTTCATGTTTTTATTGTGATTGTTTTTAATTTAGGAATTGGTCTTTGTATTTCTGCTGAATCAAAAGGAAGTAGTGATGAATCCAAACTGTATGAAGTGGAAGTTGTGGCAGACATATAGTAGTTTTATCAACCTAAATAATTAAATGAGCATATTTCTCCACTAATTTAGATACTAATTTGGTCCAAAAGGAAGTAGTGTTGAATTCAAACTGAATGAAGGCTGAAATTCAAACATCTTTAACTTTTATCACCCCATTTTTAGTTTGAAGCATCACTCCATGGATAAACCTGATTGTGCTGTGTGACGTCATGTTACAGGGACTTCTGGGTAATGAAGTTCAAACTCTTGAAGTTGCCTACAGCAGTGGTCTCCAACCTGCGCTGCATGTTTTAGGTATATCTCCACTCTCACACACCTTATTCTAATAATTACCTCGTTATCAAACCTGCTGACGAGCTTCAGGAGCAGGTTTGGTGACTAGTGGCCTACAGCATGTGTGTTACGGTAAAAACAGTATATATAAAAAGGTAATATTTACACTTGGCAGAGCATTATCTACTAATTTAAAATGGTAACATTAATTAATCTATCAGAAGCTAATTTCCAACTATTTTGAGACAGTTTTTTAACAAAAGATACTAATGTTATTTGGTTTCTTTAGTCCTTTATGACAGTAAACTCAATTTATTTTGGTGCGGACAAAACAAGACATTTAAAGGTTGAACTTGCATTTTTCATCATTGTCTGACATTTTTAAGACCCCACACAACTAATTAATTGAAAAAGTAGTTGAAAGATCAAACTACAATGAAAATAATCATTAGTTGTAGCTAAAGTAATTGTGTTTCACCCCTTTTTTATATACTGTTAAACCGAGTGTCTCTGTACAGTATGTATAACCAGAGGAAAAGGAGGACCATGCAGCTGTTACAGTGGTGAAGGATCACAGAGCTGTGTTGAAGGACAGGCAGAGCTCCGCTTATAAACATCCAACCCTGAGAGCCAAGCACCAATAAATAGGCCGAACTAGACAGACTAAACCAACTTAACGGGCCGCTGTGACGCCGTGCATCCAGAACCAATCTGAGGACGTTACCCGTCATTTGTCTTTACACCTGCTCTGCCTGATCCGAGACTCACGCCGGCCTTTAGGAGGGCTGAACTCTTTGCCATAAGTGGGGCTCAGAAATCGATTGTCAGGTTTTGCTTCTGTTTGCTTATGCACGACAGAAAAAGGAAAGAAATGTCAATTTAACTCAGCAGGTTTTGAGTGTGTAGTTTGTCCAAACTCAAAATAATTTCCTCTGCTGATTACAAAGCACATCATTTCTGAGTGGTGCTGTTTGATATTCTCCCACAAAACGATGCACAAAGGTAAAGGAGGAGCCAATCACAGCTTGACGTAATATTGGACAATGATGAAACAGCTTCAGGGAAACCACAGAGTTTGATTTGTTTTTGCAGAACGCTCATATTACTTTACACATACACCAATATGTGCCACTTTGTACCTCGTACTTAGTCTAACTACTTTGTATATTAAGATTTTACATATAAAGGTACAGAGCAGGAGCGATTCTAGGATCAGACCTTTAGAGGGGCTCAGCTCACCTCCTGCTAAACTACTCATTTCACTGGATAACGTAAATTACAACAATAAATATTAAATCATGCAGGGTTCCCATGCGTCCTGGAAAACCTGGAAAATGATCAACCAATTTTGCCTGTCATGGAAAACACATGAAAAATTAGAGAAAAGGAGAAATGTCCTGGAAAAACTTGATTTGTCCTGGAAAGTTATTTCTCCTCTCTCTGCTTCTCTTTGCCTTTTGAGTGAATGCAAATGTTTAAGAAGGTTTGATCACAGTCTGTTCTCACGCTGTCTTTAAATGAAAAAATATGACAAATTTCTTTTTTTCATAGGTAAGTTATAGCCATAGACTGCACATCTTTTAAATCAGACTTCTGGTGGCGGGATAGGAACAAACATAGAAGCAATCTGGGTAAATGTACAAAATGTAGGGTACAACTGTAGAAAATGATACCTCTCCAAAAGATGGGGGGACGGGGGGGATGTATTAGTGTATGGTGTGATAACTTGTCCTGGAAAATGATTTCAAGTAAAGAGTGGGAACCCTGACATAGAAGAGTAGTCCACTATAGTGTATAATAATAATGGTTCAGAATCATATATCATATGTACATATTTCTACAGAGAGGACCCTAAGATAGTTAAAGCTGTTAAAATAAAACCATTTGAACCTGTAGCATAAGTGTTTGTCCCATCTCTAACAGACAGGCTCGCAAAATAATTAAAGTAAAAAGGAAAAAATACCATTTTTAGGGGTGCTGAGATCAAAATTAAGGGGTGCTTGAGGACCCCTAAAAAAGGTTTAAAATTGCCCCTGGCACAGAGTATGACAAAAGTCTGAAAAGAGTGAGAAAACAAATATTCACATTCATACACAAATTAATATATTTTTTCCTATAGGTGTGTGTGTGTGTGTGTGTGTGTGTGTGTGTGTGTGTGTGTGTGTGTGTGTGTGTGTGTGTGTGTGTGTGTGTGTGTGTGCTGACATCTGACTGATGTTCTCTAAAAAGAAGAAGAAGAAAAAAAGAGGGGGGGGGTGGTAAAGGGGGGTTTCACTGATTCAGATGTCTGGCTAATTCCTGTGTAGGAGCTCAGTGTCCCGCCTCCCCAGGGAGACTTAAATCAGCGTTTCTGTGACAGGACTTCTGAGTGGCGGCGACGCCCCCAATCAGCACCTAATAATGACCCCACTCAGCAGGGGTCAGCTCCCCACTCCCCGCGATAAAAAGAGGGGGGGGGACCCTGTCGAAGAATGAGTTTCCTCTGCTAATATAAACATGGGATGCAAGATGTTGAGTGTTGACCTTCGTGTTCAAGTGATTTTTGTTTGTAAATTAAATATTTACACAAACTGATTCTTTCTTATCAGTGGAGAGAGAGAAACAGGGTTATGACTTCTACTAAAGAGCGTTTCAGCTTAACTCTGAATTAATTTAATACAAACATAACTCTCTTTGTATAATAGGCCTTTATTAGGACCTCATTAAAGACAAACATACAGAGCAGCAGCAGATTATGTGAGAATCAAGCTGAACATTTACCCTCACATGTTTCTCTCTCTTGAGGTTTGACTTTTCTGAATTAGTTAAAACAACTTCAACAGCGAGTTTCCAGCACAGAAAATGCTATAAAATATAATAAATTCATGATTTCTCTTAATAAAATGTTGTTTTGTGTAAGGATGTTTCTGTTGTTGTTGTTTGTGGTGTTTTTTGAAAAGCACACTACATGTAAATATGGTCAAATATAAATAAAAAGGAGATATATACAGTATACAGGTCTACAGCACAGAAGAATATGATTTATTATACAATACAATACAATATAAAAGACTTGGATACACAATACTTATGGGTAAGACTCATTTATTGTTGGTTTGGCTCTGCACGTGAGCTTTTTGACACTGAGAAAGAAAAAATAGAGTAAATCACCATCCTTATCCTTTTTAAAGGTGCTAATATTCATAAGTAAGAAACATGGCAGCTTTCATGGAAGAGGACCCACTTACCTCACAAGGTAACAAAAATACAATTATTATAACTTTCAGGTGATTATACACTAAGTAAAATATACTAATGAATATTAAATACCATATATGCCAAGTCTGTTCTGCTAGATGCCGCTAAATCTGACACACTGCACCTTTTTAAAGATGATGTCAACTTTTATTACCTTTCCCTACTTTTTATTACAGTTTCATCACGTCAGATTTGAACATTTCAGCTCATTAAAAGTTGACATCTGACATCTGTATGATTGAGAGGAGTAATGATGAGTATCAGACTCTAACCTGCTGTTTTCAGGGCTTCGTCCACACAGGTAGCTGTTGACTTGTCTCTTTAGTTTAAATGCCTCCTTTTTATATGAAGACATGAACTCAAATTAAAGTTTTTCATAAATGTTTTTGCAGCCTAATCTTTTGTTATTTAGAGACAAGTGACTCCTGCAATGTAGAACTACAGTCTTCAGTATTTGGTAACTGTTTTGATTATTGATTTTATCATTTTGAGTCATTTTTAAAAAGAAAAACATACACTTCTCTGGTTCCAGCTTCTTAAATGTGAATATTTTCTAGTTCCTTTATTCCTCTATGACAGTAAACTTAATATTTTTTGGTTGTGGACTGTTGATCGGGACATTTTAGGTTACATCATGGGCTTTGGGAAACCTTGATCAACATGTTTCATCACTTTATACATCAAACGACTGATCAATTAAATGAGAAAATCATCATCACATTAATCGTCAATGAAAAGAATCGTTATAGTTTAAGCCAAAACATGGAGAAATACAGTAATTAAATGAAAACTGCATAAAAATGAAGACTCGTTAGATCACATTTTACCTCCGAGGACGACACATTGTCTGAATGCAGTGTGAGCATGTCATGTTTCCACTGTCTAATCATTGCAGTCAGCTGCTGAACTGTAGCTAATAGCAGCTTCATGGTTCAGCTATATGATGTGTAATAGAACAAAACAAACTCCAAATAATCAGTCATTACCTCTGAAGTCATCTGCTCATTTTGTCTTTATAAGATGACTCTTATCTCTTCTTCACTTATTATCACACTTATTTTATGTCTGTTTAAAACTCTTTAAAAGGTGATACTTTACTTACTCATTTCTGGTAGAGTGGGTCGGCTCGTCAGGTGTTTTCTTCATGATAAGTAATTTAAAGTGATATGTGTGCATGCTGAATTCTCTAATAATTATAACCATCTTTTTTCATAGCAGGATAATCGGTTTCCATTTTAACTGGAAAATTGCTTGATTTCATAAAGGTAGTTGTGTATTTGGAGTCATGAGTTGAACTGTATCCAACAGGAGAAGATGTATATCTAAAGATTAATCACATTATCAGTTAAATTTACTAAAAATGTGACCTTAAAATGTAACTATACAACAATAAACAAGTTACTGTGTCGTCCATGTAGTACTATTATAATTAATATAATAATTATAAAAAGAATAAAGCTTGTTACATAATATTGTGTTCACTTTTCTCTGACTTGTTTCATTTTCTGCCCTTTTTCTTGCACTCTGTCCATAATTTAAACACACTTTTAATAACTGTAAGTTTTTGATCATCAGACCTTCATCAAGCTTGTTTGTCAGTTTTTGATCCCAAACACCCGTCACTCTTTTATAATGTGCAGGAACTTCTTTCTCAAATGTGCCTTTATTTTGTGTAAAATAATAGATTTCAGTTCAGATTTTTTTATTTCATTATTGTAACCATCAGCAAAGAACAAACACAATAAAACCACAATGAGACTAAGAAACAAGTGGTGGTAATATTCATGTAATTCATAATAAATAAAGGATGTATGTTAAAAGCAAGAAAGACTATAACAGAGAGAATTAAGTAAGAAAAATAACAATATTTTTTCACCATTTCAGGTTTCTTAAATCATTTAAATGAAAAAGTCAGAGGAGGAAAAAGCTGTGATAATGCTTCATGTGTATATTGCCTCATTTTTGGGGTTAATAAGCCTAAAAAAGGTTGAGAACTGATACATTTCAGTTATCTGGTATCATTATCATCTTCCTTTAGAGACATAATTTGTCTTTAACTAATTTTAATGACCATTTGTTAATATTTTCTTGTTAAAAAAAACCTCCAAAATATTCCTTTAAGATCTAAATTATGCAGCGTTTGCATTGTGCCCCCCTTTTTAAAAAACACAATCTTATAAAATAACAGCACATTCTCATAAATAAGTATATGTAGTTTGTTTTATTGAAATGTTCATCATCAAATATTTACATGATGGCATCTTTTCTGCATCCTCAACCTGCACTGCATCAAAAATAATAATAATAAAAATTAATAATAAAATCAGGCTGCAGTTACAAGCCAGCATGCTGTATTATAAACTCTTATTCCAGTTTGTGTTTTTATTCTTTTTTTTTTATCAACGAACAACATGAATAAATTTATTAAGCGTTGTGTTGGTGCAGGCGTCCACCCCGCCGCCTCCCACTCCCACAAATCTACTCGACCGGCACAAACTGCAAAGCCACTCTAGTCACCTTGAAATTTCCTCTGCTATTTTCCAATTAAAAGCTTAATAGCCCTGGAGACGGGCTTCATGTGGGGAAGTTTACCGTGCTCTTATTCTCTGTAAGCCGCGCAGGCTCGGATCCCATTATTTGCTTGAATAAACCTTTTTTACGGTCAGAAATGGGCCCCGGCTTTGTCCGGTGTTATGTTTCAATGCCCTCTATTAGTCCAGCAGAAGGGACATATCAGCATCCTCGACATAGTTCCCAAAGGGCTTTTATACATGTAGAGACCTAATCATCTAAGTTATGTACGGTTGCGTTAAAAAAAAAAAAAGGTGCGAGGAGGCAGCCAGAATTAAGACTCAAAGCCTGCAGGCCTGCAGCCAACAGCTGGCAGAGAGGAGGTATATAAAGAGAAACGCTCTGACTTCTTCAAATCTAAATTCAATTAGATGTTTGTTGTCCATATGCTCCTGTTATTTCCTAAAAGTGAAGATATATATGTGAAATGATCAATTAGAGGATTTTAAATTGAGTTTGACCTCTGCACCTGAATGTTTACACACATCTTTTAAGCATTGCTATTTTTCAAGTTATATTGCGTGATTTGCTTAATGTTAATTGTCAAAACTGACATTAAAATGATGTGCATCATGTGCACAATTATAATGTATTTACTAATTAGTGCCAATATAATAGATACTGACTGCCGCAGTTTTGTCTTTAAACCTCTAAATGTTTAAATTGGTGATTTTGTTTCATGCAGAGAGTTTCCAGATGAATTTTGGTTTAACCTGCAGCCTAACACACACACACACACACACACACACACACACACACACACACACACACACACACACACACACACACACACACACACACACACACACACACACACACACACACAACACACACACACACACAAACATACACGCTGGTTTTAAATGTGTTAATGATGACATGCTGGCCTATTTTGTTTCATGTTAAAATGACGTTTATGTATCCTGTGCTGTTTTAAAACATATATGTTTGTATGTGTGTTTCATGCAGAGGGTCAGTCAGTTTTATTGCACACACTGTTATAATTTTCACATCTCAGGCCTTTTACTCTCTTTTCTGACAATTTCTGGACAAAAATGTTGCATCTTCCCAGTTGACATTGATGAATCTGTCTTTGTAGACTTTAATAAATCTAAACATTTCATTATCAGCAACTTTAAAATCTCCAAACTCCTGAATTGCATGCTGATCAAACTAAAGTGTCCCTGTGTTCCTCTGGTCTTTAAAGATATCTTCCTGTTTCTAAATGAAGCTCAAACGTGTGAACCTCAGAGGGGGAAACATGTTGTGTTATCTGAACCTCGCTGCCAGATATTTTTTCCTCCTCTCTTGGACATTTCTTGCAGCGTGCAGGCGAGTGACAGCGTTTTGGTTACTCGTCTCCATAAGAGCGTGTCAGCCTGATGCATATCTGTGCTGTCAGCCAGAGTTGGGGGGGGGGGGGAGAAAGGTGGATCCACCACTACAAGCCTACACCTCTTATCCTCGTCCTGTCATGCGTGTAGCAGAGCAGCTCCATCCTGCTCCTCCATCTCTCTGACAACAACACTCCCACCACTGCCTCGCCTCTCAGCAGATGCACTTGTGCGTCCTGGAAAAAAACACGCTGCGTCCCACACGATGAATGGCTACGGGTCCCCTTACCTGTACATGGGGGCTCCGGTGTCTCAGCCCCGGGCCCCGCTGCAGAGGACCCCCAAGTGTGCGCGGTGCAGGAACCACGGCGTGCTCTCCTGGCTCAAAGGTCACAAACGCTACTGTCGATTTAAGGATTGCACCTGCGAGAAATGCATCCTCATCATCGAGAGGCAGCGGGTCATGGCGGCGCAGGTGGCCCTCCGGAGGCAGCAGGCCAACGAGAGTTTGGAGAGTCTCATCCCGGAGTCCCTCAGAGTGTTGCCCGGTATTGGCATAGCAGGGGCCGGGGAGGGGAACCAACGAGCCCCGCCGAGGACCGAGGAGCTGGAGCTGAGGTGGAGCAGCTCGGAGCAGCAGAATGGAGCACAAACCTGCACAGGTAGGAACAGGAGGAGGATGAGGAAGAAGAGTTTGAGCTTTTTATTTGTTTAAATGTTTAAATGTGTGCTGAAGTTTGGTTTTATTTTGACAGAATGAAAATAATGAAATGTGACGAAAGTGTGCCATTTGTAAGGAGTGACGTTCAAATGATTTTTCTATTAGTATTACTTATAAATAAATATATTAAATCACAAAAAGCTACAGGATTGCTTCCACCAATATTTATTTAACAAACAAAAAGGAAAATAATGTAAAATGAGCTTTTAAATGTAAAAGAAGGAACGATTGATGGAAGATATTTGTGTTTAATCTTTGGATGAGATCAACGTCAAAGTGTGAAAGTGTGTTGAGATTTTCTTTACAGTTTATTTATACAACAATTGCCAAGAAACACATTTTCCCTTTAACTGAATATTGTATTATTTTTGAGTGACACCTCTGCTGTTATATGAAGATTAATTCAGATAATTTCCCGCTTTAAAAACAATCAGTATAAAGACATTTTCTTGATGCTCAAATGGATTTTTTATAAATCATTTTACAGAAGCACAAGAGACAGACTC
Source organism: Scomber scombrus (assembly GCF_963691925.1). Lineage (NCBI taxonomy): Eukaryota > Metazoa > Chordata > Actinopteri > Scombriformes > Scombridae > Scomber > Scomber scombrus. Next base: position 28,113,722 of record NC_084973.1, read on the forward strand.
AAGGACGTAAACAGATCGATCATTAAATATAAAACATTGTGTTAAATGTTTGCTTTTTATTTAAAATACAACATGGCATGTTAGAATATAAAAAATGCAAGTGTGTGTGTGCAAAAGGTGAAATTTAATCTTGTTTTTGATCAAATATTTACAAAAACTGATACCAAAAAAAGGGAAACGGGGCCTAAAGATGACATCATCATTATCATCACTATAACTATGAGCTGTGTTGTGAGATTTTGTCATTTATTTTAATTTTAAAATCAAAACTTAATTGATATTATTGAGTCATTTACAGGAATAAATAGTGTGTTTGAAAGTTAGTTGTGGCTTTATTTGTAAGCTGATAGTGATTTGTAATTACCAGAGAATGAAGAGAGGCATTACGACTATTCTCTGCATTTATTATTGGACGTTGTGTTCCTTTATGTTTCTATTTAAGGGCTTATTTTTATATAAGAAATATCACATTTTGTCATCCTATTTTGGAAATAGTTTCATTTAAATGCTTTTTATATTTCACCTTGTGCATTATATTCTTTAACTTCAGCACGTTTCTCTTCATTATTGAGCAAACTGGTGTTAATTCACCTTCTTATCATGATACAACATGCTCAATATTCCTCCCACATATGGAGATCATGTACAGCTTATTTAAATCATTACTGAGATATTTCCACCTGCACTTTTCTGTTCACCTGACTCCACTTGCTCGCCTTTTTTCGGACACAAGGCCGAGCTCTAACCTCCAACCTCAGCCTGATTACAACACACAGCTGCAGCGCTTTAAAAGATTACAGTAATCAGCGCCGGACAGCCTGAATCGACTTTCATCGCCATATTTCTTTACAGGAGGTCAACTTCAGATGAAATGTTACCAAGCAACAGGCGAGCTGTTTGTGCCAAATGTGGTCAAAAAGGCATCGACGCCATGCAACGATTCCTCAATGACACACAAGTCAGCACTTTGTGTTAACAGCTTTGCAGAAGAAGAGAGAGAGAGAGAGAGAGAGAGAGGAAATAGAGGAGAGGAGAAAGGGGGGAGAAGATGTAAATCCACATAAATAGCTGTGTTGGAGACAAGTTGACAAGCGATTAATTGTATGTTTCCTTTTTCTTCTTGAGGAGAGCTGAGAGTGGGTTGGAGTTTGTGCAGAAAGTGCAAGTCAGCATGTTTCTGAAGTTTAAATGAGTCTTTTTATAAAAAGTTTTAAAGGCTTAAAATCTGTAATATGTTTAATCCTTTGTAGGTCACACCATAAAAGTGCTATTTAAAAAAAACATTACCTACCTCTTTGAGGCCATGACAACATAAAACATGGATTTTTTTTCTCCATCCATCCATCCATCCATCCATCCATCCATCCATCCATCCATCCATCCATCCATCCATCCATCCCTATTAACCTAAATGTGATGTTTTACAGACCTCATTCAGATCTCATAAAAGAACATGTTATAGAGTCATTCTGTTCATGTACAAGATGAAAAAATTAAACTAAACTTCAAAAATGTCTCCAGCAGGATCTCTTATGTCAGCAGTGATTTGTGTTATTCTTCGTTTATACACTAGAACAACCTGTATCTATAGCAACCATAACACAATCTGATGGTCTTTTTGTGCATTACATACCTCATACAAGTGGTAAAGATTGCCCAAAAAGTTGCAGACCTACAAAGGGTTAATATCTAATGCCTAAATGTTTGTATTGACCCTTTTTTGTGCGTTTTGGCCTGCAGAGTCTACAGAGGAAGGTGCTGATGATGCATCAGGAGGAGAAAACGGAGGTAGCTCCAGTGAGAAGGAGCAGGACCCGTCCAGCTCCCCAGAGGGCTCCAAACCAAACTCCTGCTACACCCCTGAGCCTCCAGACACCCCTTCACACCAGGAGGAGAGCCGCTACACCCTCCCAAAATCTGGCAGCGCAGAAAAAGAAGCCAAAACCGAGAGTCCTCAGAAGTATCCCATCAGTCCTGGAGAGCAGAGCGTCCTGATTGAAGGCCTCGCCGGATCCATCAACCTGCCCTTCAGCCTCAGAGCCAACAGGCCCCCCCTGGAGGTCCTCAAAAAGATCTTCCCCGCTCACAAGCCTCCTGTGCTGGAGCTCATCCTCAGGGGCTGTGGGGGGGATCTGGTTGGTGCCATTGAGGTGCTGCTGTCCAGTCGGAGCCCTGATGGGAGTGCGCACCAGCAAGCAGACCCTCACCCGGACACCTTGGTGCTACCCTCAAATGGACACCTATTCGAGCACACTTTAGGCTCCTACCACCCGGTGTCCTCTTCAGCCAAGTGGTCGGTGGGCTCTGCTTTCCGGGTGCCAGAGTCCCTCCGGTTCACATCCGACTCAGCATCGGGGGTGGTGTCAGGCCCATTGGGTGTCCCCCTTCAGCACCCATCCTTCCCTCAACCCACTCGGTACCCACTCATGCTGCGCAACTCTCTAACCCGCACCCAAGCCAGCCCCTTCGTGCACAACGACGTGACTCTGTGGAATACCATGGCGCTCCAGCAGCAGTACCAGCTCCGGTCTGCAGCCCAGTACATGTCCCCTTTCTCCCCAGCAGCAGCAGCAGCAGCAGCAGCAGCCCAAGCCCCCGTTGGACCAGGTGGGACAGTATTTCGGAGCTCAGCCCTCCTCCCCTCCAGGCCCTCCGAGGAGCAGCGCATCAGCATCCAGGAGGAGAGCTGCACGCTGGGACCCAAATCCGGCCTCTACTCTCCAGATGAGGAGTATGAAGAGCGATCCGACTCTGCAGACTCCCGCATCCTAAACTCCTCCACCTAAAACCAGATGCTGATGATGGACTAATGCAGCAGGGAGAACCAAAAAATAATGTTTCTGTGTAAATTTAAAAAAGGGGGGAGAGTGGGTGTCTTTGTTTGAAATGAACAGTGTCAAGCAGTCACCCCCTTTTTCAAGATGTCAGGTGGACTTGACCAAAACGGATTGAATGTAGCAGACTCGTTGTTGTTTTGACAGTCTGTCCTCATATTTCCTTGTAAAGCATGTTTAGTACTGTGAAAGCTTTCGATGTAAGGATCACAACTGCATGTCAAAAGAGTATGCCAAATAAATCTGAGTAGTCCAAATGGATCAGATTGCTCTTTTTTTTTTAATACTTACTGAACAAAATGAATTTAATTGTGTGACTTGAAGGACTGGAGATAATCGTGCTTGTTCTACAACCAGCTGACCACAATGTAGTTATGGATTTATGGCCTATTTATCAAAGATATTGATAACATTAAAAGCTAATAAATGCAGTGTTATTTATATGTGTCTCTCCAAATCTGTGTATTGCAGCAGGATTATATGTAGGCTAACCGAAGCTTCTTAATTTGTAATAAATCAAACACATCAACCAATATGAACCATTATATCACCAGCTATTTCTAATTTAAAGCCTCTATTATAATAATCAATATCATTGTCAATTTAATTTTCATATAGGGACAATCACAAGATGTAGAAAACAATATATCCTAATAGTGTACTAGTTGATGTAGTATGCAGTATTACAGTAAAAGTAGTGGTTTGGTCCCTCTGACTGATATATTATTATATATGACATCATTAGATTATTAATAGTGAATCAGTGTTAGAGCAACATGTTACTGTTGTAGCTGCTGGAGGTGGAGCTAGTTTACACTACTTTATATACAGTTAGGTAGTTTAGTCCAGTGGTTCCCAACCGGGGTGTCAGGCCCCTCCAAAGGGTCAGCAGATAAATCTGAGGGGTCATGAGATGATTAATGGGAGAGGAAAGAAGAAAAAACAAAGTTCTGATACACAAATGTGTTTTCAGTATGGATCATTTGAACATTTATTGAAATCACACCATGTGACCCTGACTACAATACAATACAAGTACAATATTTCCTTCTGAAATGTAGAAAGTAGCATCAGATGGAAATACTCAAGTAAAAGTAAAAGTACTTTAAAATCATATTTAAATACAATACTTGGTTACTTTCCACCACTGGATGTTGTGGATGTCCTGAGAGCCTGTTGTGATTGAATAAAGAGAACATGAAACCAGCCACAGAGGATGGAGGTAACAATGATGCTTGGTTTTAAGAATTAGAGTCAGGTCAGAGTTGAGCTTTTAAAGGTTCGGGACAGTGACTGGGAATGAAACATATCAATGAGAGTCCTCACAAGTATAGAAAGACACTTAGACTACATTCATTTGTGAGATTCGTGTGTGGATTATAAAACAGAAGATAGAAGCGGGTGTGTGTTGCCTACCAACCCTGAAAGATGTGTTTGACTTGCAGTGAAATTATATTTTATCATCATCTAAATGCTGATTTAAACTCCAACGTACAGATAAAATGATGCAGATATAGATTAACTGGGTTTGTCCTCCACATCAGCAGACCTCCAACCCTCCTGGTTGTATCCTTTTGGTTTAAACCTGTCAAATGCTGCCATCTAGTGGTGTAATCGATTCACTACATGTCTTCAAAACTAACAACTGGCTCCAATAATTGAAGATTTAGGACTGAAATTTAACAAAGAGACACAAATAATTACAGACATTAGGTCTTTGGTGGTAAAACATTTTCAATTTTAAACAAAACCACAACAAATGAAGCTTTTAAAAACAGTCAAATTTCTGTTCATTCAAGCAGATAAAATAAGTGTTTGACTCGTTCACATTTGTTCACAGCACTTGAACCAACAGCTGTGCTCCAGAGCAAATCAGCAGCAGATCCTCAAGGTGGGGGGAACATTTTTTAATCACTCAACCTCCACAGTTTCTCAAACCAGTCCAAAGATTTGGACTGAACATTTTTTTAAAGGTAAGGCAACAGAAACATTTTATGGTTTGACTGCCAACTTTGTTTTTGTGCATCTAAAACTAAAATGACAGTTGATTCATTGATTAGTAATTCAGTCAACTGACCCAAAAATATGCTCAGTTTTTGTCATTTATGAAGTAAAATGATGTTGATTTATCAGCTTCTCTACTTTTGAAATTATATATATATACAAGTTTTGAATTTGATCACTTCCGAAATGTTACACATTTTGGTTTTTAGTTAAAATAAGCAAAGTAAAGATGTCATATCAGGCTCTGCAATGGACATTTTGTCACCGTTTAATTGATAATGAGATTAATTAGTTGATAACATTCAAGTTTTTTATCAAATTATGGCTTTCATCACTAAAATAACAAGTATCAAACAATGAGAATAATAATATTTGTTGTTGTTTTCTGAGCTAAAGAGACACTGGTCATGTTTACCTGCTCTAGTCTGCCTCCCAGTGGACACCAGAGGAATGTCAGGTGTTAAACCAACAGGCCCAAACTACTACCACTACTACTACTACCACCACTACTACTACTACTACTACTACTACTACTACTGCTACTACTACTATAACAACAGGTTAAAGTCGGCATGACAACGTTTACTGTATTTCTCATCAGTATTTTATTACAGGATGTATGTAACAGCAGCTAAATACATTTTTAGTATTATTCTGAGGAATGTATCGAACCTCTACTTATTATTTGGGTATTCATGAAATTTATGATGTATATTACTGTTGAATTATTTGCTACCATACAGCAGCAGTATTATGTGTCAAAGACAAATTTTACTCTGGTACAATAAAGACTTATCTGGTTAAAGCAAAATACTTTGAAGGAAAATATAAATATAATCAGTTTATATGAACATACATACACTGCATCACTGCAGGGAAATGAGTTGATATAAATCAAACTGCTTCATGTGAACAAGAGTGAAATAGAAGTTTGTTGCTCTGAAGTTACACAAAAAATAATATGTTTTAAAAACGTTCATTGTTTAATTAAAGACATGTACAAATAGTAGACTAGGTAACATTTGTAGTGTGTGATGTCAATAAGAAAAGTTACACAGTAGTCACAAAAAAAAATCCTTATTGGTTATTTTTTATGTTTTTAAGTTCAAAAACAGTAAAATTGGCTACACTGATGAATGACTTAACAACAGACAGATATGATAGAAAGTAAAACCTAAATGTGAAATAGTCCGAGCCACGTGAGGTCGAGTCCAGACTACTGCAGATAAATTTAAAATCTCTGGCGGTGACTCGTCCACAGCTGAAGGACACATCCTCCTGTTTGTTGCATGTTAGCCATGAGAGGTCGAGGTGTCAAACCCCTTCAGACAGAGACAAATGCTGTCTCGCCTGGTTTTGTATTCAGCTGCATGTGTTGTCGGTCCATCAGAGACTAATTAACATAACAGGATCCCCAGTGATCCCACACTGCTCTTCTGTCTATACACAGCTCCGGTTACGCTTTACGGCCTGCACAGCGGGACACTTCCAACAAGATGCTGTTGTTTCAATCAACCCCAAAAGTAAACCGGACAGCGTGTGAGAAAGTGTCATTATGTGTCTGTGTGTTGTTTCTCCAGGTTGAGCCCATTAAAACAGTTAAAGTTTGTGTTTTGAGTCATTTCAAAACTAAACAAAACTACAAAAACTAAAAACAAGAGTAAAAATGATCGTTGGGGAAACAAAAATTATACATTTAAACACTAGAGTATGTTTTTGACCTGTTTTAGTACATTAATATATGTTCTTACATTTTATGTGCAATATTATATTTAAAAAAAGACAATTTCTACTTTTTAAATTACCCGTTTTTTAAGTAAAGGGAAGTTTCAAAAGTCCTTATTTTTGCCTTTCCAAACTCCAAAAGGAAACCTCTTTGCAATATCTTCATCTAACATCCTCACGGATTCTTGGAGGCTTAAAGATAAAAACTTCAAATAAAAATACTAAATGACATGTGGAAGTCTTTCAAGGAGCCTTATAACATCCCCAAAGACCTCCAAAGCCAGCAGGAAGACCCAAAAACCTTTCAAAGACTCTTGGAAGTCCTTCATGGTCAAGATGAAATTATTTTCAAAACCCAATATACACATAAAATCGTGATAAAGACAAGGGAAGAACACCCAAAGAGAAAACAAGGATAAAAAGTATGAAATCTCAAAATATTTAAAGACGAGTCATCTCTCCTCAGAACGCTGGGGGATAGAAACTCTTCAAGAGTCCCAAGGATCACCATAACCCTGCAAATACTCCTGAAACTCATTCAAAGATTCCTGAAAACTCCTCAAGGACTCCAAAAACTACTAAAATATCTGCACACCCCTGCATAGATCCCTGAAACCCCTTTATTAACACCTGGAACAGCCTCAGTGAATCCTGGAAGGTTCTTAATCATCCCTGGATCCTTTAATTCCTTCAGTAACACCCACAGAACTCCTTCGAGGATACCCTGATCCATGCAACTGCTCCACAATTCCCTCAATAACGCCTGACTTTTTCTCAAGGTGGTATGGAAACTCCTCAAGAGTCCCTGGACACCGACAAAGACACCTGGAAGTCCTTTTAAAGGTTCATGAAATCTCATCAAGGATCCCAAAAAAACTCCTAAAAGACCCACAGACTTCTGCGAAGACCCTTAAAACGTCTTCAATAAAGCCTGGAACCCCTTCAAGGACCCTTGGGTGCTTCTCAAGGATCCTCTAACATATGACCCATAACTTCTGAAATTCTTCCTACCTATGCATCTACCCCTGAAACTCCTTCAGTAACACCTGTAATCCATTCAAGGACCCATAGAATTCATTCATAGATTCCCAAAATCTCCTCAAGGACCTAAAAGATCTGCAGACTTAGATCCCTAAAACCCCTGCAGTGACACCCATGGATCCTGCTCAACTCCTGAAACTCTTTCAATAACGCCTGTAACCCCTGAACTCTTCCCTATGACCCCCTGAAATCTGCATCTACCCCTGAAAACCCTTGTAATCCATTCAAGGATCCCTGGAACTCCTTCAAGGATTCCTAAAACTTCCTCAAGGACCCCAAAAACTCATGAATGATCTGAAAACTTGTGCATAAAATTCCTTCAGTAACATTGGACCTCATTAAGAATCCCCTAACCTACAGTATATGCAACACCCTGAAACCCAATCCAGGATGCATGGAAATACCTCAATGACCCCCTAATGGACCCCCTAAAATATCCTTTAGGGAACTGGAACTTCCTCATAGACCCCTGAACCGCCTTAAACACCCATCTTTAGTTCCACTATCGCCTTTAAGGATGCTTGAAATGTCTTCTCGGAACACCTTAAATATCCCAAAAGACCCCTGGAAACTCATTCAAGGACCTCTGCAGCTCCCCTATACCTCCCAACCTCCCACCTCCCCCTCCCTGTGACCCACACTGGGAGCCTCTGCTCGGTCATAATGAGCCAGAGGACACGGACAACACATTTCACCTGGAGGGTCGAGCTCAGTGCGGATCCTCCTGTCCGACCGTCCAGCCTGGTCTGCAGATCAAAGCATTCCTGGAGGGGAAACGGCAGCTCGGGGTGGCCGCTCGTAACCCGCGTGATAAATTAAGACGAAGTGGCAAATAAAGCTGCACCTGCAGGCCTGACGTCTTCACCTTCAACACATGGAGGAGCATTTAAGAGGCATCATCTGGATGAAAAAAAAGAAAAGGAAAAAAAAAGAGAGGACAAACGTGTAACTTAATATTTTCAAGAGGTAAAATGATTATAGAAAAGCTCCACAAACTGTATTTTAAAGGATAAAATGGAACAATCTACTCCACTTTATGATATATAGAATAATAAAAATCAAATAAGAAGTCAATTTAAATATACGTTATTTGTTATAAAGAGACCGTAAAAGACGAAAAAACACAGATATCGCAATTAATTAGCTATAAAAATCCCCTTAAAACGTCCTTACGTGTATAGGTGAAGATTATTTGTATTATAAAGATGCCAAAAAAAGAAAGAAAAGCTGAAAATTAATGTAAAAACGAAATAAATGCAAACGCTGAGAGTGGATTTTCGTTGTGATTTATATATAAGAATATATAAAGGAAGCGTAAAACCTGAAATCTAGCAATAAAACATGTTTTAAGTATTAAAATGCCACATATATAGGCGTTTAAAAGCCGATTTTAATCGATTGTCTATAATAATATTAGTGATTTTCTTTATATTTAGTTTTGCACAAACCGATCCTTCTCCTAATGCTGCTATTTCTATTTAAACAAGAAAAGCTCGCATCGTTCATTCATCTCACACATTAGCGGAACAAAAGGCAGCAAGTTATTTACACTACAGCTTCATTTATAGTCTTTATTGTCTTGTCGTCAGTTTCCCATGAAAGTCAGTTGACGTTGAGTAAATTAGACGACGTCTTTTTTTCCTCTTCTTGCGTCAAGATTTCAGTCAACAAGCTGCAAACAAAAGAGCCAAAACACACAAAAAAAAGTGTTCACATTCTTGTTTTAAGTCCTGTGTCACACCCAGAAATGCACGTGCGATAAAAAAAGGCAGGAAACTCTTTGTAAAAAAATGGATAAATATGAATTATTAGTTGTATGTAGTGTTAAGCATACTAAAGTTAATTTTCAACTTCATCACAGTAATATAAAATGGTTAAATAAAGCTAGTAAAGTTGTGTAATAGGATAAATTATGAAATTTGTCACACTGGGGGAATTTCATGGGGTTTATATTACATTACAATGGAAAATGTATTTATTAATATTATATAACAGGTTTCTTAAGGTTATAAAAGTTTGATTTTGGGGGATTTTTAAAGGTTTTTAGTGTAAAGATCTGCATTTTATTATCAAACCTGTATAGATCCAGTCTGATCATTCAAGGGTTAAAATAATTTTTAGGTTTAACTCATCTGTTGTTGTGTGTAGGACTCTCCTGCATGCTGACATGAGTTTTTTTCTTCAGGTTTTGATTGTTGTGAAAACATTAAAATTATCCTGAGGTTTTTTTTTTTCCTTTTCTTCCAGGCGGAGGACAGACTGTAACAACCTGCAGGAGGCATTCATCACATGTCTGCCTGCACTGCCATAAGCTCTTTAAACTGTGATCTGTATAAATATATAGACACACGTACAACACTTTAATAAGGTACGCTGCATATTTACTGTAATAATCCTATAGGGACTTATACAATAAGGCAAATGTATAGTAAACTTGTTCTTTGTTGACACTGGGTTAACCTTACCTACCAGTGGTATTTTTATATTACTGTGGGGTTATTTGTCCAAACTAGAACAAAGTTTTGGACACAATAAACCAAACTTTAGCTTAAAACACTATATATTTATTACATTAAATACTGTAAAATACTTTTAAAAAGAACTACAGTAGACCCTTAAATAGTCTATAAAAAACATTATTTAGTTAGAGTAAGTAATCCAGCAATAAACGCTGTATAATGTTGGTGCTATATTAACTCAAATTAAGTAAATTCTGACCCATTGTGCCTATTAATCATGTGTATAATATCCTATAAAAGGGATCCAAGGATTTGCACTGCATATCCCTTATAGTATACACTATAGTGCTGTGTTTTTACAGTAGTGAAGTTTATGGTGTTTGGTTAAAAAACACAAAAAAAAATGTGCACAATATATGTTTTCTTCAATTGAAACAGCTGTGGCCTAATTTAGTTGCTAATTTCAGTATTAATAACAAACTAAATTAATCAACGGTGCACTTTTACAGGATTTCTTGTACAACAGTGAATATATAACAACAGCCAGATGCCAATATGAACAATGAAAGAGGTTTTCCTCACTGTAATCTTTCTTTCTGTTCTTACTAGCCTTCAAATGTGCTTTCAATGTAAGTGATGGGGGGCAAAATTCACAGTAATTTCATGCAAAAATGCATTTAAATGTTTATCTGATGCTTATATGAGGCTTCAGCAGTCTGAGTTAGTCATATCAAGTGGATATCTGCCACATTTACAGTCTTTTTAGCATCAGATGGTGAGCTGTGGTGGAAGTATAGTAACAAAAAGAGGGACTTTGGCAGTAAAAAGACTGTAAGTATCTAGTTGATTTGACTCAATTGGACGACTGAAGCTTCATATCAGCTTCAGATGAACTTTTAAATAGCCTATTTTCACACAGAAGGAGGACTATGGATTTTTTCCCCCCCATCACTTATATTGTAAGCGCATTATGAAAGGATCTTCTAATGTCCAATAATGATTACAGCAAGAAAAACATATTTCAATGTTCATTTGGACTCCAGACTACAGTCATTTTAAGTTTTTAAAAAAATTGGCTGTCTTTAATGTGTGTTTAACAGGGCTTAGCCTACCTCATTTTTGATGAATAACTTATAGTTTATATTGTTCAATTGCAAAGCATAATTAAATAGCAGTAGCTTACTAAAGCCCTAGCTTAATAAAAAAAAAAGTAATATGTTCAGGGGCAAGTTTTCAATCCAACTTAAAGGCTGGATGTCTAATAAGGTCTTATTGTCCACAAAAGAGACAAAGAGGACATAGCACTGGCATTACAATAAGGCTGGTTTAAAGTACTCTACACTATTAAATGGTGGCTGTGATATTATTAAACTTTCTTATGTTGTTTTTGCACTTTTTTCCAACTTTAATATCAGACTTACCTAAAAATTAAATGTTTTTTACTCATAAGAAGTAATCAGGATAATAACCATCAAATCGTTACTATGGAGATCGAACCCCCCTGCTCCTCCTCTCATTGGTCAGTGGGTGCTGAGAAGCAGCCAATCAGAGGAGAGAGAGGGCGGGACTGACGCGGTTCATAGGAGTGGCGCTTTGGGTCTGAGCCTCAGAGGAAACTTGGATCTGCTCAGAGGAAAGAGAGTGAGAGTCAATCATCCAGTCAATTAACAACTAATTACAAGCTTATTCCGGAGCCTGGAGCGTGTTTGTCTGTTTAAGTGTGTGATTCATGATTCATCGCAGTTTTATCTACTTAAACTACGTGGCTGCAGCTTTCCCCCCTGCACACACACATTCACACACACGCACGGCTGTAAAAACCTCGGGACAGGACAAGACGGGACTGAAAATCCAACTTCTGGAGGTAAAAAAACAAACTCTTATCTCTCGTGTTTTTGATCATTTACAGGTTGAGTTAATGTAGATTGTGCTAGAAATGTTATAGTAGGCTAGTGTTTAATTAAACAGCTGGTGTGAGGTTTTAGCGAAATCCTGCAGGATTATAGGCGATATTTGTGGGAGTCTAATGGGCTGGTTTAATAAATTATTGAACTGTCACTGTAATGTGATTTATTTTAGATAAAGTCATTAATAATTGAAGTTCATATTTGCTGTTTTTTTTTAGCTTCAAGTTAACATGAACTCCCCTTTGACAGTACAAAAATGTGCAGTAATGATCATATTTAAGGACATAGTAGGATATATAGCTTAGAGAGGTTATCTAATGATAGAAGCTGTACTGAGTAAAAGCTTTTTTTTCTACAGTGCAATAGGTTTTTAAGAAGATTTCTTCTTCTTTCTATTTTTGTTGAGACTACATTTTTGCAAATTAAGTATTAAGTATAGCCCTTTAAAAAAAGTATTTTGCATGTCTTGGCCTGTTTGTTTCCTTATTTGTGAAGTAAAAAAAAAGAGGAAGTGTATTAATTATTAACCTTTACTTGACTTCGAAAGACCATTGAGGCACAATAACAGCAACACATATAAGCTTTAATAGTAATAATAATAAGCTTTAAGAGTAACATTAAACAAGCATGAAATGAGTAAGGGTAAAGTGCTGGGGGATACATTGAAGTACACACTGATTTGTTATTTTCTCCGGGTGGAAGCAGGATATTTTTTAGGCCTTATTAAACTTTTCTAAATTAAATAAAATGACAACATGTGTTAATTGGCTTCTCACATGTGATAACTACATTTATTTAAGTCAACAAGATGCTGAGTTGTCGTGATTAATGTATTTATTTAGAAAGCATTAACAGGCTCATACTATTATTAACAGGCTTTATTTCTTTTAGACATAACCCGACTGTGCAAAGAGTCGGCGGAGGACTCGCTGCAGACATGACAGACGCCGCCGGTTGCGAGTTTGAAATCGACGTGGAGAGTTTGGAGACGGAGAGCGACGATCCTGCAGATTCCCCTAGCGCGGCTCCTCTCGGCCAGTGTGAGGACGACGGAGACGGCATCAAGAGCCAAGACAAGCCGGGCCCGAGCGGCTCATGTCCCGGGGATCAGAGGAAGCTGAGCCGGACACCGAAGTGCGCCCGGTGCCGCAACCACGGCGTGGTGTCCTGCCTGAAGGGACATAAGCGCTTCTGCAGGTGGAGGGACTGTCAGTGCGCCAATTGCCTGCTGGTGGTGGAGAGGCAGCGCGTGATGGCGGCGCAGGTGGCCCTTAGGAGGCAGCAAGCCACGGAGGTAGGCCCGGTGTGTGTGTGTGGGAGAGAGAGAGAGTGTGTGTGTGTCCGAGTCCAAATGTTTTTTAATGTTATAAACTTAAAATTTCCATGCATCCAAATGCTTTTAACCCTTTGTAGGTCACACCAAGAAAGTGCTATTTTAAAAAAGTAAATCATTTTTTTGCTTTTCCTATCTCTTTGAGGCCATCATAAAACATGGATTTTTTTTCTCATTGACCCAAAGTTGAATGTTTTACACACCTCTACAGACCTCATTCAGACCTCATTTGTTCAAAACTAAAAAAAACAAACATGTTAGAGACTCATTGTGTTCGTGTACAAGATGAAAAAATGAAACTCAACTTCAAAAATGTCTCCAGCAGGATCTCTTATGTCAGCAGTGATTTGTGTTATTCTTCATTTGTACACTAGCACAACCTGTATCTATAGCAACCATAAAACAATCTGATGGTCTTTTTGTGCATTACATTCCTCATACAAGTGGTAAAGATTGCCCAAAAAGTTAAATGGGTTAAATAGATTTTGTTTTTGATCAGATATCATGACACAAAGTGACCTACAAATGGCTGAGCAGACCTACAAAGGGTTAATACCAGAGATATTCATGTTATTTTTTCTACAAATCTTAATAAAAATGTCAAAAACAATACAAGCCAAGTACCACTAAAAAAAAATCAAATAGCAGTCTTATTCAATGAAGGGTAGCATACTCATCTGCACATTTAAATTGGAAAACCTCCAAATATAATTTCTTTCAGTATTTTCACGGCAGCTTAAAGGAGATGTTTCTCTATACAATATAATCTCAATATATATGCAAGTCAATAACCCCAAAAAAACTCAAATAGCAGTCTCTTTTCATTTAAGAGTAGCGTGCTCATGTGCACATTTAAATTTGAATTGGATCAGACTTTAAAATCAGTGTTTTCACTGCAGCTTCCAGGAGATACATGTTGATTCCTGCTCTATAAAGCTTGAAGTATTTTCTTTTACTGCTTTATTTACTGTGTGAATCAAATGGCTCGCAGTCAGTGCTATCCACACATATAAACACTTCAACAAATGCACAACTACAGCCACTGAAAAATTAATGTTGAGATGCATTTAAAATAAAATAAAAAACTGTTTAACATGAAATTAAATCATATCATCATAACAAATATTGATCCATCACAACTCTGCATCCTCCCTCCAGTTTCCAGTTTTATGGGTCATTTTTCTGAATAAGCTCATAAAAGCATTTCAAGTGTTTTCCTATAACGTTATCTGATTTCTCTGCCTTAAATTGATCTGTGGCCTTCAGATTGAATGAGGTCATTCAGCGTCTAGTATCATCATAATGAAAAAGCTCCCTGTTTTATATTTCAGTCAAGATAATAGCATATTGAGTTTATTGCTCCTTTTAATTTATTTGAGCTTCACATTTATCACTTGTGACCAAATTTACCTCAAAAGGCTTGATTCAGTGTTTCTGTTATATTGGCAGAAAACATTTAGGTTGGCTGTTTATTGACTTCAGCGCTCCTAATTACAAGTTGAGCTCACATCAAGAATTATCAAACAAACACAAACCAGTGTTGTATGTTTCTGGTTTTACTCGCTGTCAGGCTGACATTATGAGTTGATGAATGCAACATTATTCACTGTCTGACATGGATTTTCTTCCCCTTCGTTCTGTCACCGCAGCATAAAAGTCACTGTGTTGATTTCCCAAAGCTAAAAAAAAAAAAAGCCTACTATTAAAATTTTTCCAACCAAAACTATAAGTTCTTATTTCATGAAGGAGGAATCAGTCCAGATTTGATTTTATTGGGGTTAAGTTTTGGGAAGCGAGTGAATCAGATTAAGGGTGAAGGTTTCAGAGTTTAAAGTGTGTGTGTGTTTATTTGACTTTATGAACAGCCAATTGAAAATCAGAGGTTGTCAAATTGTTGGTTTAGGAGTCCTGAGGGATCCTCAATGTTGTCCCAGCAAATGAGCAACTATTTATTTAAACATGTATTACTCAGTCAGCTCTACGTGATTGCATGTAGACAGTTACATCTTCATCTTAAATTATAAACAACACATATTTCACTTAGGTCAATCATTTTGCATTCGTAAACGTAATTTATGTGTTTTGACTCGTGTGACATGCAGATAGCGCTGTAAAATAATGGACCGTGTCAGCTGAAGTATTTTAAAGATGATACCAGATGAATGTTTGTCTCTATTTGAAATGTGTGTTCAGTGTGTGTCATTTGATATGTGTGTTTGTTTCTCGGCTTGTCCAGCTCGACTTTTTACTACGTACGCTTGTGAAACTTAGATTCTTGTAATGCGATCGGGTTTAGCTGTAAAAAAAAAAGAAAAAAAAAAGTGCTGATTATTGTCTGTCTTTTTCTCTTTTCTATCCTTATAATCCCCCCCAAAAAACTGATGTATTAAACATGTTTAATATTATTTAACTTTAACTCTATTTGAGCCTAAATTTCATGTTAAATTGCTCAACACAGCAATCCAACTATAACACCTTTAAAGACAAAATACAGTACAGAGTATTATGGCTCATATTTAAACAGGATTATTATTAAGAAGCTGGCTCATATTATCCAAACACACACATGACTTGGGACTTTATCTGTGACAAATCAGCTATAATTTAAGGATCATGAAAAAAAGAACTTGAGAGAGGACGTTTCTTTTTCTAAGTCCGTTTTTGTTTTCTCAATTTATCAGGATAAGAAAGGAATATCTGGGAAACAAATTCCAGCAGAGAGGAGGACGATATATCAGCGACATATTCGACCATCCACCATGCTGGCCAAAAGCATCCTTGAAGGTAACACAGAAAGAAACATGTTTTATTTCATTGCATGAAAAAGTTTCAGAGCTTTTCCTGCTTTTCTTGGCTTGTCGTCTGTCACTGTTTGACTCTGATAAATCCTTCTTTTCTCCTGTAGCTTGTCTTGGATTTCTATATATTTTTTCCATTAACAACACTAAATCAGGATCAGGGCTTGCTAACATTTGTAAGCAGTAACTTGATAAACTTCTTTCTTTTTTTGGCATGCAATCAGTCTAACATAATAGCACATTCAGCACTGTCACAACATAGAAAGATGACATTGTAGTGCAGCATGATTGTTATCTTGCGATACTGTCCAAGCAAGATAAAGAGAAACTCGTCCTTTTGTTGTTGTTTTGCATGTTTCTCATGAACATTTCTGCATGCATGCTTG